>NC_136503.1:73111329-73148829 GCF_053919585.1 Euprymna scolopes
ACAATTATAGAAACCTATTATGCTTCACTTTTGAGGAAATTAAGGTAAGCTATTAAAATCAAGAGGCGGGGCAAGATCAGCAAAGGTACCCTCCTCCTGCAGGACAATGCTCCGGTCCACAACTTGCATGTCGCAAAATCAGAAGCACGGGCGTGTGGTTATGAAATCCTGCCCCATCCTCCCTTCTCTCCTGATCTTGCCCCCTCTGACTTTCACCTCTTCCTAGCCATTAAGTTGTTTTTGAAAGGAAAGCGTTTCCTAGATGATGCAGCCTTGATTTCTAAAGTTACGTCATGGTTGGAGGACCAATCTGGTGTGTTCTACAAAAACGGTATATAGAGCTGCATCAAACGATGGGATAAATGCATAACTCTGAGTGGTTCTTATATGGAGGAAGACTAATAGCTGTGCCAAGTTTCGTTGCTCTACTGCTATGGGAAGTGGGTCAGAGGCATTACTTCTTGCCCGACCCTCGTATGTCAGACTTATGGCTACTCTATTTTTCACATATGTGTTTGTGTTTTGCCAATTCAGACATTTAGGTTTCTTTTGGTTCTTTTAACACATTCCAGTCTTAGACGTTCTCTTTCCTTTTTTACGTCACCATTTATTTAACTTAATACTAGCTTTAAAAATGCCTAAGGACAATATTTGATCATCAGGTTTGACAGCCGTAAATAATGAAATACTTATAATTACATGATGGAATTTTTTTTAAGGATGTGGATTTTTTTTTTTTAAGTGGCGTATTCATATTTTGCTTTAAAACACATCACTTTCACATTCGATACCAATCCCTGCGTATAAATACTCTGTTTATACATCGGCTCATTGATCAACATCTTGCAATTAAATAAATCAATGTAAGACTGTTTCTGGCCGATGGAAATTATGATATCTAGGGAATGGCGGACAGTTAAATTTTACTGCGCGGTAACCAATTATTTCACACATCTCAAAGTTGTTTTGAATCGAATTATAAATAGGTGATTCAGACATGATATAAATATATAATTTGAGAACACTAATCAAAAAAACATGAGCTAATTCATAGGCATTAACAGCGTTTTGCTTTTTTTAAATTTCAATTTCCTCTTTTAGATTTATTTTTACATTTTTTTCTTTTTTTTTTTTTGCTCTTGGCTTTTTTTTTATTTTATTTCCTCCACCGTTTTTCTTTTATGTTAATCGAAGATGAAAATTGCACTGAACTCGACTGGGAAACAGAGGAAAATATTTTTGAACGACTACTTTCAATCGATTAGGTTTTTAATTTCCATCGTATTTTTTATTAGACGAGCTAACGAAGATTTTACAATTAATCAAATCCAATGTCTGGAAATTTTATGTAGGCAATGACTGGCCAAGAATTAAGAAATTGGCTGTTACAAGCTCGGGTCTTCTTGATTCTATAAAATTTTATAACATTTAAATACTGTCTTTATATGCATGAAGTTTCAATAACCTCAAGCCATATAGAAATGAACAGTTGCTCAGGAAAAGAAAATATTTGTATAATAATCGGTTATAAAAAGAGTTAATTTTCGAGGCTGTATTATTATATTATTATATATTATTTTTTCGAAGTTCCCTCTTCAAACGTGTATGAAACTATGTTTTAAAATTGAGTATATATTTAATCTATACTACTAATAAAATTCTAAACGTTTATTTATTTATTTATTTATTTTTATGTACGTCTGTATATATACCAATAAAACTTTCGAGCTGATACACCGAATTGAAGAATTATTTTTCCCCCTGAAAGTTGTGCGTCCCTAGATTGTCCTTATCTATATATGGATCGTAACGAACAACGCCGAGTAACACAAAAAGTCCGAAATAAGGGGGGTTGGGTTGTTTCGTGCAATTGTTGAAAAAGTTACCTGCCCATGTCAATGGAACTTAAACTGTCTGTTTGCAGTCGTGGTAACATCTTTCGCCATACGGAGAGGGCGTGTGGTATTTGCAGCCTGTCTTTCAATTTTGAAATTTTAAATCATGTCGAAACACACTTCATCTCCTTTTGATGGATTTATTGTTGCTATTTCCCTTGATTAGTCAAGGGCAAAATAGATTCAGTAATTGATATAATAATCAGTTGATTGATTGTTAGCTACTGTCGAGAATTGCTAAAATCAACTGAATTAAACGAATAAATTGTAAGATGGTCAACATCCTGAACTTTGGAATATAGACTTTATCATTCATTATATATATATATATATATATATATATATATATATATATATATGTATGTATGTATATGTATATATATATTTATAATTATTATTATTATTATTATTATTATTATTATTATTATTATTATTATTATTATTAAATCAGTTCTCTTTGATAGGTTCAGAGGATTACTGGTTGATGGGTAGAAATCAGAAGTTCACAATATTAATAATGAATCCCTACGTGGATCCAAACGTGCCATTACTCTCTTCCTGGTCGACATCAATGATCTCCCAAATCACATATTTAGATCATTCGTAGACATGTATACTGACGACACTACCATCTATAGTAACACTTCAAAGGCTGTAAACAACCAAGTCCTCTCAGATTCTATTTCTCCTGATCCTGATCATGTAGAGTAATGGGGAAAGAGGTGGCTGATTAACATTAATGCATCTAAAACCAAGCTTCTATCTTTATATCATCAATTCTCTGATCCCCGTCTTGCATCAATTGAAACGAATGCCTCTCGTCTAATACCTACGGACACTAGTGTGTCATCCTTTCGGGAATAATCAGTGCAAGGAGTTACGATTACATCCAGCATATATTTATATGTGTCAGTATTTATGTATATATCTATATCTATAGATTGAGATAAATGCACATTAATTTACAAATACATGAAAATTAATAAATAAATAAATGCAAGAATCATCTTTCCCTAATGTTACGAGGTTACAACGTTATGCAAATAATAACAGCTGCCAAGACATAAAATTTCCAATATTTTCAGCGTTTTTCGTTTCGATTAACTGCATAATTGCGTTCAATTTTTAACAAAGCGTCGAGAAATGCCCGAAATGTCAATGTAACAAAAAACATAATCAATGCTAAAGATAACAACATGATTTTAATACTACCTTTTCCAACCATTACATTATATATATATATATATATATATATATAAATATATATATATATATATATTTTTCTTTATATATATACGTATACATACATAAACATCATTTATATATGTATATGTATATATATCCATAATATAAAACTGAATGTGTGTGTGTGTCTGGTCACGAATAGGCTCCTAAAAGGTTGACTATTTTTCAAAACTGAGTACATATAATCATAGAAGATGAATCGAGACAAAGGAATGGGTATGTTCGGTCCTGCAGAACGGTGGTTCATTAAAATTGTGGGGTCTGCGTTCGCACCTGGTCAACAAAGTATGGAAATAAAAAACTTAAAAATGAAAAAAAATCGTTTACAAGTTTTTTTGATATAGATGTACATGAGAATACTTTGATATATATGTACATGAGAATATTTTAAATAGGGATAGTATAATTAAATTGTGGGGTCTGCGTTCGCGCCTGGCCTCCATAGAATGGAAATAGGCACACACTTTTATAAAGACTTTTCATATCTATCTGCGTAAGTATACTTTGATAATTATGTTTCAGTTTGAAGAAATATGGTATAATAAAATTATGGGGTGTTCGTTCGCACCTGACTTCCAAAGAATGGAAATATGTCACAAAGTTTAACAAGGTTATTTTAATATAGATCCACAGAATATTGTGATAAGTGTTTCAGTGGGAACAGGTATGGTATAATAAATAATGGGGGTTATCTATTTTATTTTTACTTTCATCACATTTTGATTTGGTTTTGATATACCCGAATTCGAAGCTATCTCTTTACAACCGTTCCTTTTCATAACCTATCATACTTTCATAAATCAGAGTCCATTTTCTGTAGGCTGTGTTTTAAACCCAGTCAACGTCGGGTACTTTTGCTAGTATATATATATATATATATATATATATATATATATATATATATACATATATATATGAGTATAAAGCTTGATAATTGTAAATTATAAATCAATTAAACAAAGAAAACCAAACAAAATTAATTTAATTTTGATTTTGATTTTGCCTGTTTTTTTTTTTATTTTTGAAACTGATTCATAATTTACAATAAACTTTTATCCTAATTTTAATATAGCTTTAGGAGGAATATATTCCTATTGAGCTTATTTTATATCTATATTACTATAAACACCGTTTTTAAATTATAAATATATTAAAATAAACTTTGATCTTATGAGTACAGGTCTAATTCCTTCTGTAATATATAAATATATATATATATATATATATATATATATATATATATATAAGTATGTGTGTATAAATCTATGTATATGTGTGTATATATATATATATATATATATATATATATATATATACATACATTTATAGAAAAATATATAGAGAAAACAAGTTAGAAAAGTGTGAGAGAAAATATACATGGATATATGATATGCATATATAGATAGATTTAAAACTGTAAACAGCAGGCAGATAAAATAGAAAACTGACGATATATTGAAACAACCTGTCTATATAATGCCCATATGCTTTTAAAAACGCCAATTCCGACATATTCAGTTTTAAATAATTTTTAGTAAAATACTTAATTAAACAGGAATATATTATACAAGGATTTACCATATTTTAGAATATTTCGTTGACAAGAATTTATGCGGGGAAAGATCGAATATTTATACTTTTAATAACTAAATTGCTACAATTTCACAAAAAGAATATAGTGTATGGGATTTTTGAAAAATACAGATTTGATCTTGTGAAATCTATTTAATCTTTTTATTTTGTATGAATTTCTACTCACGTGTTTCTCGCTATATCGGTGCATTTTTTTATTCTTAATATATTTAATAAATGTTTATACTAAGAGTCCGGTTGGCGCAATTCTCTATTTGATTTCAATTTCTCTATTTTATTATTTGTATTGATAGTATTGCCTTAAATATAATGTATGATTGCATTGCTATAACTTCACTAAATAAAATTCTTTTTAATTAATATGTAGCTGACAATAAAAAAAATAATACTGACTCTTTTTAGATTAGAATAGGTTATCCGTACTATTTGGGCTACAGATCTATTATCTTGATTGACAAGGACCTTTGGCAGAGAAGTTAGAGTAGTTGGGAAAATTCAGTTGCAAAAGTGATATTCTTCTGACAGTTGTAGGTTCAATTCTCAGTGTGGGTAACCAAAATATAGAATTGCGAACTACTTAGGATCTCTATCCAGTCATAAATGATGAAACGAGGGCTGGAGACCTCGTGTAGTAGATAAACGGTTTTTGTTCAGAAATGTTCTCATCCCCGAATCTGACAGAGACATCCTTGTGTTCGACAATGTGAAGAAAATCGGAGGTTACATCAACCGAAACGTTGTGAAAATAACTCAAAATGAAAACAGTAGTCCGAACAATACGATAACATTTTTTTTTTTTAGATTAGGAAAAAAAAGACGTTAAAAACAACCGCTCTAAGTTTTGTTGTTGTTGTTGTTGTTGTTGTTGTTGTTGAATACTCCAAGTTAATATTTACCCGATCAATAGACTATCTCATCCTCCTTTATTTAAAGTTCTCTTTATTTCTCTTTTTAATTTAAAGAGCACTTTTAATCTCTGAAACCGGAAAGCCCACTCCCTGTCACAGATTGGAGGGAAGCATGTTTTATTCAACACACGACGCTAAACATAACATCGCTTATTTATTTATTTTTTTCTAATTCGTTTATCATTCCCTCCAATTGTTTTTTTCATAAAATTCTTCCTCATCTTTTTGATCCATCGTTCTACCTCTTCCTTCTTTAGCACCTACACATTGTGTTTCGGAACTGCTTTTTTTTTCTGCGACCGCTCGTGCGAACTGACGCGCCAATCTTAATGCACGTGAAGCAACGGCAGCAGCGAGACGCTTAACAAATACGAGCTAATGATGTTTAAACTGTACAATGGCGGTCTGGTTCTTGTTTATTACGTGCTGCAAACCACTGCCTGAAAAGGCGGCAAATATTGACTCTGCGAAATGAAAGCCTCGCATTGTCCGTTGTTACCCGAACAATAACCGGCCAATAATTCTGCCATTCATTACATTTGGGATTTTCCTTGTAATGTTCTATTCATTAAAGTGTGACGTGTTATTTCGATGGCTTCTGACAATAAAGGCCAGCAGTTAAACGGTACAATAAAATATTGAAGGATTCTCGGAGTGTGAGGATCCTCTCCCCCTGGCGCCACTGCACATCACTAATATCAATTAAAATGATGTATTGCTAAACTTCTTGTATCTTGCGATACAATAGTTATCCTCTGAAAGGTGTCTTCGCGATAAGTACTTTAGAGTGAAACAAGTGTAGCTCAGCTACCTACTTTGCGTACATCAACCCTTCTTCTACCACTGTATACTATATGAGAGTGCTTGCACAACAGTCCGTTTACAGTAAAGCAACATATGCGCTATTACTAAGCAAATTCCCTGCAGGAAATTGATGAAATTCAGTAAAATGTACAGTTCAAAACAAACGGAGTTACTGCTGAGTAAAGCGGGGAAAAAAACTAGTGTGTTTTCGGACCCTTTCTTTCAAGCTTCATATTACTGCCTACTTTCAAATTTCCTCCATAGATACGTGAACTGTATAAACGTCGTTTCTATGCTTACAAAGGAAACTATCTTTTAGTTACTCTTACATCGAAACTTAGTTACTCTCACATTGAGACTTAGAAAACTTGATTACTTCAATGTTCAACTATCCTAATACTCGCTTAATCTGACAAACACACATGTTAGAGCTAAACTATTCTCTAATTAAACCTATATATTATTTATACAAGAAAATATATAATTCCTTCAGTTGGATATTTTTACGACTCTGGGAATATTGTATTATTAAAATAGCACAGATAAGATGCCGTCCCTCAAATGGAAATTGATTAATCAATTAGCAATATGATATGATATTAACAGAAAAAACTACAATATATCTAAAGCAGCAGAGTATGTCCGTGAGTATATTCCCAGCGAAAAATGAACTAAATATACTCCCCAATAATTTTGGAAGTAATGCCTGGCAATGTGGTTTCATAACAACCAAATTAATATTGCATTACACTTCATTGAAATATACAGGCTAGGACATAATCCTGTTACAAAATCTCGGCATTAATTTTAATGGTAATGTGAAAATGAATGTTCTATTTTATTGTCATTATATAATTATGTAATTTATAATTTCTTTTTTCCTTTTCAGAAACATTAGATAATAATTTTTAACAATGTCTTTGAATTGAAGAGAGGATCCATCTTAGAGAAGCACGACAAGAGCCTGCGTTCACCAGAAATATTCAAGTTAGGGAAAAACCTCAAAATCAACAAAAGGTTCATAAAAAAACGAACTATTGATCTTACTTGGAAAATTTGGCGATCAAAGGTAGACAATGACCAGGCCGTCTCCGCACCTTCAGAACACCTAAACACATAAACGAAATTTTAAGGAAAAATCAGACGATTTCCAAGTAGATCCATGAGATGAACAGTAAAGGAAACACAACCATAACAAAGTACTATGCGAAGAATATATCCAAGTGACTTACAGATGTCACCCCAAAAGTTCCAAACGTACCATCTTCTCTCTGCGCCCACATTTGCAAAGAGATTCATCAGATTTCGACCTTGTTAAACCGTTTCATAGCGGGCATGCTCAATACCATCATTCCCAAGGATAAAATTATTCTTACTTTTAGAGTCCAACAATTATCAAAATGATAGTGTCCTTGCACGGACTCCTGAGGCAATACCTGATAATGCAGGAAAGGTTTATTAGACCGCAGACATCAGCATCAGTGGTGATATGGGCAACTTTTATTTACCAGAGGAAATCCCCACTTGTTTTTCGTTCTCACAAGGTCAAGAGGTACAACGAACGTTACATTGAGGACTGTCTTTCAAGTTAACTGACGCCATATTGTAAGTCTGTGTACAGTGATGAAGTTTGGACTCGTCAACAAGATGATGCGACAAGCGACACTGCACATGTAACACAGCAGTAGTATAGATAAACCTCTCCGTCTTTGATAATAAATAACAATGATCCTCCTCGTAAGTTGATCTTAATACTCTTGATTATTCGTTGCAATCATATCAAGAAAGTAATGATTGCCATACTAATTGTCAAAATGTTGAAACTTTTAAGATAAATTGAACAAATGGTAGGTAAAATACCCTTAGATATTGTGCGTATTGGCTTAAATAATTTCCAAAAAAGGCTTTATAGTGCAGTGAAGGCCCGAGGCAAGCCTTTTGAATAATAATTATACCATATTTTCCCATCCATGTTTGCTGATCAATCCCTGTAATTGGTTTCTAATAACTTATTTTGTTAGGAAAAGAATGAGTTTACTTTTGTAATTGTATTTATGGCACACACTGCAGAATATATTTCTGACATCGTACATTGAACTGAAATAAATAAAACATTATATTAATTAAAATTAATAGTATAGTTTATATTTAAGATATATTGAATGCGAATTTTAAAAAAGCTAATTCCTATTACTATTGACTACTTTTGAACAATAATGGTCCTAAGCAGATTCTATCAATCTTTTTAGACATCAGTGTTTATATTCCTAATTTTATATATAGATATATATATATATATATATATATATATATATATGTATATATATGCATATATATAAACATTCCAATCTTTCAATTCTGCTATAATACCATGTATATATATATATATATATATATATATATATATATATATATATATATAATTTACCGATTGAAAACCCTAACAAATTAATTTTTAATTGTAGAAATAAGAAAGAAATAATATTTGCGACCAAAAAGATCTTTATGAAACTTATAAGATATGCTCTAAACTTAGGCAGAGGAGGGCATGCATTTTAATTTTTGAGGTAGCGTTGTGAATGTCACGCCCTTATTATTGCTATATAATGAAATAAACACACATTTTCCCTTGTCACTAGCAGCCACCTATATACATACGCGAATATACCATTAGCATATTTCTAAACACAAACGGTGATCGGTTCGGTGTCCTTAATATCTATAATATAAATCTCAATCGTCGGTTTGTGTGAATGTATGTATGTATGTTTGTATATTTGCCAAAACGTGTCGATAGACGCGACGGATCCATAAGAGATCACTATCGTTTGGAAGCTCGAAGTCTCGGAGGACAAGTATCGAAAAATTGGCAAAAAACAAAAAACAAAAACACATTAATTCCTCTACCCTCACCTGGCAAGTTTTCTACAAGGAGGGATCTATTTTTTGTAGGCATGTAATCGTATTTTTAGCATTGCCTACGCGTAATTGAAACGTTCCGAACTTCCGGTCGGGCGATAGAGACATTGACTAAGACGTAACATATTTTTAACCATTTTTTTTTCTCTTTCACGTTACGGGTTAGAGCCAGCTTGTCCCCTACCACTGTTTTTTAAATTTTGCCTACTCTTACTTTGATTCCCCCGGATGCTACCACTTTTTTACATGCCCTTGGAGTTCCTTACTACCCACCTACATACACACCGGGCACCCCGCTACTCCAACCCCCGGGAGTCCTTACTACACTATCTAAAGGCCCGGACAATACCGGACACTCCCGCTAGTATAAAATGATTTTCTATCGGATCTCTTCACATCTACAGAACTACACCGTGAATTCTTGCGTATACAGCATAACTAACACGCTAGGAATAATTGTACTAATCAGGATTACCGTGTTGGTAGAAGCGTAACTTATCTTACCTTTTATGAAATTTATTTTTAGACGGTTCTTATATTTTTGTCCTTTGTTTCCACTTTTACTTACCTTATTTTCTTTCGAAACCCGTTAGGTGAAAGTACTTATTGCTTGTTTATGACAATCCTTTAACTTTTTCTAAAGGCTTCTGAAAGTATAAAGTTATTTTTTTAGGCATAAGCTCCTATTACGTACATTTTATATAGGAAACTAATCACCCACTATTTATTACTCTTTTTAGTTGTTATAATAGCTATAATAGAATCTTTGAAGCTGTAGAATCGTAGATAGATCTTTTTTCTGAAGGGGAAACATCATCATTTACACTTTTGCGGGGAATTTTTAAGTAATATTCATCTTTAGTACTTGCATTCAGTGCAATATATATGTAATTCCAAAATTATAGATGTTGAAACGGAGGTTATTCTGGCTGAGGCAACATGAGGTGGGCTGGGAAGAAACCTAAACTTTACCCTTTTGAGAGGGATTACGATTAGTGAGTTAACTAAATTTTTATATGCACAAAATGATACTTTCACCGATCTTATATAAAACATTGGAAAACCTTACTGGTAACGTAGTACAAAGAATAAAACTTCATTAATTTACAATGCTCAAATAAGTATTAGCATGGAAATTATTTAAATCATATATATATATATATATATATATATATATATATATATATATATATATATATATATATATATATATATAGCGTGTCCAGGGGTGATGAAAAAATCCAATAAAGTGCTCGATCGTAGATGTGAGAGCTGAAGATACAATATTTATTATGACACTATATATACATATTTCAAGGCCGTACCATTGGTTTCGATACACCGAAAACAGTAATAATATACTGTGGAAAATCGGTATTATCTCTTCGGCGACAAAGAAAAATCAGATTTTTCTTTGTCGCCGAAGAGATTATACCGATTTCCCACAGTATATTATTACTGTTTTCGGTGTATCGAAACCAATGGTACGACCTTGAAATATGTATATATAGTGTCATAATAAATATTGTATATATATATATATATATATATATATATATATATATATATATATATGAAAGTGAATTTGTCTGTGTGTATATTTCCCTACCAAAATACTCCGTCAATTTTCAGTCTACAAACTCAAGATTTGATACAAGGGTTATTGGAATTTAGGTAAATATTTTTCATCGGTTATCGACCAGAAATTCTGCTGCCAAGGGGTCAAAGTTAAACGATTTGACCATTTAAAAATTCTACAAAACTCTCCCGTGAATGTTGGGTCTAAACAATTGCAATTCAAGGTGTAAGTTACTTGAACATGGATCACACTTTTTAATTTGATTTGAATGATAAGGGGTCAACATTGGTGTGTAAACATTTAAAAAATACCTCTGAGGCCTACCAATTTACTCAGCTAAAGTAGAAATTTTGCATAAAGTGTAATCTGGAATAGGACAGGTTTTTTAATCCGACTTTGGCCAGAAATTTGGCTAACTATGGGGTCAAAGTTCAAAAGAATTTACCTTTGCGGTCGCTAGACAACTCTTCAGCCAATTTTGGGTCTAAATATTTAACATTTTACATAAAGAGTATTCAGACATGCAGCAAGCTTTTTTATCAGTTTTGGGGCTCAATTTTGGCTGCCACGAGGGCAACGTTGGAAAAGCTGAGTTTTGCAGACACTAGCAACTTCTTCGCCAATTTTAGGTCAAACATTTGAAATTTCAGATGTATGTTACCTGGACATGAGTCAAATCTTTATATATATATATATATATATATATATATATATATATATATATATATATATTTATATTTATATTTAAATAAGGGGGTAGTCACAATTAATGTGTATTTTTTTACATTATTTTATTATTCCGTGTCTTGATTTTTCATTGAGAATTATGTTTGGATCATTGTAATCATGTTTTTAAATCAGTGAAATCGTTTTTACGCGTTTCAGACGTTCTGTGAAGCGTCCTCGTCAGAAATTATTTTCAAATTCTTGGGAGATGTAAAAATAGCATTTTCGTAGTTAATTTGAAGTGTTTCCAAGGGGTGGAGGCGTATAAGTGTCTATTATTCATTGGCATGTCCAGTTTTTATTACTCATTTATTGGGCTTGTCGAGGCCGCTGACCTCGGCTGTAGTCACTCTTGTGTTGTGTTTCTCTCTCTCTCTCTTTCACTCCCTCTTTCTGCTTGTGTGTTTCCCTTTTCCTTTAGGGTAGGGTGTGTATGCGTGTGTGTGTGTTTTCTTTTATTGGTTTGAGAATGTGTGTACTGTTTTATAGTATTATGACGTTATTTGCTTCCCTAGGAAGATGACTGTGATACAAGGTCGTTACTAATGTGTATGTGTGAGGAGGGGAGGACCAGCTCTTCTGACATAAGGGGAAGGGTGCTTTCATTCTATTTTGATATTTATTTTTTGGATTCTTGGATTTTTGTATTGTGATTTTTCGTTTCAGTCTTTTCGGGTATTCTTTATATTATGTTTGTTTAGATAGAGGAGTATATTTAAAAATATGTATTGGGGATTTTTTAATGTTTCTATTTATTTGTCTCCCAACGTGGGTATGGTCAGAGCCAGGATCGGTTCCTAGTGTGGGGAAGATTTTGTTCCCTAGATTGGGGGGACAATTGGAGGGGGTATATTTATGGGAGGGGGATGATAGAAGGGCTGATAGTTGTCTAAGTCATGAGGGGTTCTCTTCCACTGACTGAGGAGGGGGCGAGGTGTTGAAACAGATATTATACTATGGTTCTAGGTGTTTCCTAGTGTTGTTGGTTTCGAGGTTAAGTAGGGTTGGTATTGTTCAGTGTGTTGTATTAGAGATAGGGGTGTTATGTCTGTGTGTGGTTGTATGCGCGCGTGTGTGTGTTTTAATGTGTCGGTTGTGATTTATGTGTTGGTGTGTATATGTATATGTATATGGATGTGCATGCGAGTGTGCCTTGCATTTCATGTTTTTGTGTGTTGATATTAGGCTCTGTTCAGTTCAGGAGTTAATCTGGTGACGATTTTTTTCCTGTGTAAGCAAATAAAAATAATTGTCTGTTTGGAAGATTGGCATTATTTTGAAGCTGTTTCCACTGCATGTGTGTACGTGTTTTGAAACATAGAGGTGTCTGTTATCTGCAATTTTGATGTTGCTCTCATGTAAGGCCACTATATTGCTGAAATTTTTGGTGGCGCCTATGTAGGATTTGTTGCATGCTTTGCATCTTAGTGCATATACTACATTTCTGGGGGTGCAATTTAGGTCCTTTTAATTTTGAATGTTTGTGCAAGGTTTTTGAATGTGTATGTGTTACCTTGTATCATTATGTCACATACTCCACATCGCGGTTTGTTTCATTTTGTAACTCCTTTAGAGTGGGACGAGTTTTGAGGAAGTTAGGGTGTGTTTTAAGTTTTTGGGTTGGCGTTTGATTTTTATTATTTTTGTTGTTTAAAGTATGTTGTTTAGTTTGTCGTTCTGATTGTAGGAGGATAAGGTTTTTTGTTATCTCTGTGAATAGTTCTGGGTTGTTTGTGTTGTGTGTAGAGACGTATGCTAGAATTTGTTCTTTGTTGTGTTCTTTTGGGGTTCTTAGTTGGTCTATTTGAATTTTTTTGAGAAGGTTCTTAGTTGGTCTAATGGAATTTTTTTGGGGGGTTCTTAGTTGGTCTAATGGAATATATATATATATATATATATATATATATATATATATATATAAATTTATGAACAGTACATAGGGCCTGAGCAAAGTCGGACTGAACTTATAGTATTTATCAAAACCGATTACTTACTATTTTTAGTTAGTTTTAAAACAAATTCTTCCGGGAAACGCCGACAATGTTGTCTACTAATACCCAATATTAATAAGAGCAGGACTATTATTAATAAATGTACAGTTGATGAGGCAACAATATAAGTGGACATAACCCAACACATTCACTATTGATGGTCCTCTGTCTATTCAAACAGCGTACTGTGTATGTTATACGCCGGACCTGTCTGCTTGTGTGGTGATAAAACATTTCAAATTCCGTCCTGATGTTTAATTGTCTGTAAATGTTTATACACACACATGCGCACAAGTTCATGTATTTGGTGACTTCAATGTCCACCAACTAACTGGCTTGGATTTTCTAATTACACAGACGCAGCTGGTACCACAACACATAGCTTCTCTATATCCTATTCCCTATCACAGACGGTCACGTTTCCAATCCGTTTCCCTGACCAGCAAGAGCAACACGCATCACTTTTAGATCTGTTTCTGACCACAGTGCCTGATGATTGTGTTACGAACGCCCACGACCCACGTGGGAATGTTGATCATGTAGTGATAATAGTTAAAATCACCCTAAACTCTAGAGCCAAAATGGAAGAGGCATTGCTCAAAACAACGAGATATTATAAAAAGACCGACTAGGAAGCCATCAGGGCTCTCATTAGAAACGCTTCATGGTGAAATATTTTTGCACTTTCTGCTGAACAGTGCGCAAATGAGACCACTGAATGGTTCAAAACAGCAATTGAAACACATCTCCCCACGCAGAAATTGTATAGCAATCCCCACTCTCTCAATGGTTTACTTTCACATGTGCAACTGCCATTGCGAAAAGGCAGCAGGCGTACTACAGATTAAACAAACATAAATCCAGTTCAAACAAACATAAGTATATAGAAGCCAGAAGTAACAGTAAGGAAGAAATAGCGACAGCTAAGAGAGAATTTACTGACACCACCAATATACGCATCAAAGCTCATAAATTAGGAACCCGTGACTGCTGGAAAGTCTACAACAGTGTAATAAATAATGAGCAATCAACAATACTCCCATTATCCAACAATCATAAATTGGTTTGCTCAGCAACCGAGAAGGCTAACATGCTCGCCAGTTGGTTTGCCTCAAACTCCACACTAGACCCTGCTAACCACCATCTCCCAGACTTTTCTTTGCAGACAGACGCCACACCTGACGATCTCAAAATCACCCCTTCTCAGGTGCATGCCATTATAAAAATTCTTGACACTGCAAAAGCATGTGGACCTAATCTCATCCCGGCTGTGCTATTAAAAAAGTGGTCCGCCGAAGTAGCTCCAATCCTCTCCAGACTTTACAACAAATGCCTTAATGAATCTTGCTTTCCTGACTGCTGGAAAATTGCTTCTGTGGTACCAGTTTTCAAGAATTCTGGCGAAAGAACTGACCCAGCAAATTACCGCCCAATTTGCCTCCTCCCACTTTTTGCCAAACTATTTGAGTCCATAATTAACCAAGCTCTAGTCCATTACCTTACAGCTGCTAAACTTCTTACCGACCAACAATATGGGTCCAGGCAAAGCTGTTTTACAGCAGACATTCTAACTGTAATCTCTGTTCTGCTTTTGAACTAGGTTAGTGGTTTAATGCAGACGATTTTCCTCCTTTCTTTTTTTATATATAAATATACATATGTGTACACACATACACGCACACATACATATATATATATATATATATATATATATATATACATATATGTGTGATCGTTTATGTATATTCATGTTTATTTAATTTATTTATTTGTTTGTTTTCTATTGTTTTTGTTAGTTTTAAAGCTATTTTTATCGCTATCCTAGAGTAAGTTTTATTTTGTGAACACAGTTGTTGGCTATTTCTCGTCTACATCTATTAAACTGTAGACGAGAAATAGCAAACCACGATTTTTGTACAAAAGTTTGCAGTTTATTATTTCTACTTAAAGTTTTATTTTGCGTCAATTTTATGAACACATGTTTATTCTCGTTCAAGAGTCAAGCAAACATATTTTCATTAAAACCTGTAAACAAAAACTGTTTATATTATTATTCCATTATAGTTACTAATTTTCTGCAGTAACAAGTTTAAAAACTTACAAAATTCAGTGTTTATTTAGAATTAGACTTAAACAAAAAAAAATGCACAATGTACAGAAAGATGTTTATGATTTATGTAGTCGCCACGGACGAAGATGTCATATTTCAAGAATCACATTGATTGATAAAGTATTTTTTTTTTTTTACTTAAAAAAAATAAAAAGTATGCATTGTTATCAAACAAAAGTTGTCATTGTTTTGAATACAAAGAAAATCTCAATAGTCGAATTTATTTCTAATAACCGGTTTTCGTAATGGTCATATTTATAAAATCCACGGCGATCCGCACTTTAATTGTTCCTATGCAAAGAAACATTGCGGCTCACGAATCTCGCGTCTCGCTAAATATGGAGTAATATTTTTTTAAATTAAAAAAAACCCACATATATTTATGTGACTTTTGGATTATGACATCTTCTTCTCGTGATAAATACGTACAATATATACACATACATTTGTATGTTTTCTATTTTTACTGTTTTTTACTGGATTCCAATTCAAAACACCCAGTCCGTGTCGTAACGATTTCATCACCGTAACCTCTTCGTATTAGCTGTATCAGATAGAATTGTAAGACCTGTGTAGAAAACAAAATTTACATTTTCTAGTAATCATATCTTTATAAGTGTCTTAGATGTATTAGTATCGCAAATATTAATCTTTTAAATATGATCCGGTATTCCTTATAATGTTGTTGGAATGGGGGTTGATTCATTTCGATTACTATTCAAAACTATCGTGTAGGCGATTAGTTCACATAATAAAAATGATTTATTGAGATTGTTTAAAATTACATGAATAGCAAAACTGAAAAAAATAATAAAGTGCAAAATATTATGGGGGAACATTTTAATGGAAGAGAAAGCGAATACCATGAATAAATGCTGCTATAATTATTAAAGGAAGGATAAATAACGATTGCTCGTTCTTTATATTCTTTAATATTTATGTGGGGTTTAAACTATAAACGTAGAGATTAAATTGATTCATATAAAAAAAACAATTATTTGTTATTTTCAATTAGCAGTCAAACAGAAAGCAACAAGAGAGAAGTAAAAATAAAATATGAAAAAGTTTAATGGATATAACATAACAAAATGTAATTGTCTAAAGCTATATATATATATATATATATATATATGTATATATATATATATATATATATATATATATATATATATATATATACTGGACTACCCGTGACTCGTTGGGTCACTATATTATATTAGCTATAGAATTAATGCATGAACGTGACACTTGTGACGTAAAGAAAATAGTTTTTTGTTACATAACAGAAACATTTCTATGAAAGTATATACAAATGAAAAAAGAATATAGATAGATTTCTATGAGTCTTTTTGCTCAAAATTATTTATTAATGAAAAATATAAACTTACAGCCATTGAGGTGGGTTGCCATACTTATAGGTAAATGTGCACTGACTTGATACCATAATATTTAAAGTTAAATTCGAATTTTGATATATTTTTTTTCAAATGAAAACGTTCGTTAGAAGTATAGAATAGTTAAAAACACACTCCCCGTGTTAAGAATGACTTTTTAAATAGAAAACGAAAATAAAATGTAACATTTTTCATCTATTTAAAAAAAAAATTCATGACCCATTGGGTCAAATATTTAATTTATATGTTAGTAATAAGGTCAATAAAACTAATTAAGACAATGCGGAAATGAACGATGTAAAAAAGCAGAATGTATTAACAATTGTTTATTTGGATAGTATAAACGGGGAAAAAACAATTCGGACGCTGAAAACGTACACAGTAAATCAATACGTTTTATTGTCGAGTTTATTATTTGCGCTCTTATAGGTTTATGTGTGCGCACGTATGCGCAACCGGAAGTCGTAAACCGAATGTTCGGCAGCAACAATTGTTACAAGTCATTTGAGTTTTATAATCATATATATATATATATATATATATATATATATATATATATATATGTACACATACACACACACACACACACACATATATATATATATATATATATATATATATCCTCACAAACTTGATGGATGGATGGAGAGAAGACTAATGCTTGCTGCTATTGTTTCAAATTATTTTAAACAACAGCAAGGGGAGACTTGATCGAAACATTTCTCATATGTTGTATTTTCCATGTTTTTAGAAATAAAAGTGCAATTATGAATATCTTTAGTAGAAAATAATCTCTGTACACTCTAAGATTTACTTTATGTTTGCAAAACTAAAAAGGGGAAATATAATAAATGCGGAACCTCTTGTTCAATTTTGCTAATTACACGTAAGTAGGCCGCGTTCAAAAACTGGCCTTTTGCATAACTAAAATTCAGTGTCACTCTCCAACCAAGGGTATATTTTTCTGTAAACACGATTGCAAATATGTAATATTCCACACAAATCATATCAAATAGACATTTTGATTTATAGTAATTTACTAAAAGATAACGGGTTTCTTTTAAATTGTTCAATAAACAATCACGTGCGCACTTGACGTAAGAGAAAGTATGTTTTTTTGTATTTTTATCATACAATTCCTGATAAATAAACTTTTTACGAAGAATAACGTTTACGCTAAGCGAAAACCGTTATAATGCCGTCTAGAAAGGACAAACCATAAGTGGAGAGTAAATGCTGCCTTTCGTACTCAGAAGGGAGATAGCGAGGTAAGTTCTGAAGGTGAATAGACGGAAAAAAAAAATTAAACTCTGCTCCGATAAACAAAATAAAAGGTGTAATCAAGCATTGCACGCATTGACCATTCTAAGTTGTTTCTTAAAAAAAAAACAATAAAGACGTGTCAACAAAAGCAAATTGTCTGCGGCCCATCAGTCTGGAAAGACATCCAGTGCAGCAGAAGAAGCACCGAAACAATGGCGAACCTATGACATTCTTGACTTTGTTAAAAGAATTTATCTCGCACAAGGAGGCAAGAGTGTAGATAGTAAGCATAAATCAAAATGGTGAACTTTACACTAAAGCTTTCATTCATAACGATTTCATAAATTCATATATATATATATATATGTATATATATATGTATATATATATATATATATGTATGTATATATATGATGATTGAAACGTCTTGTCAGACGAGTGCCACTCCCTCAGCCACTTAAAGTCCATAAGCCCGAAAATGAATTTCATCGCCACAGGACCATTTTAATAGACAAATGCCTGAGGCATATCTATTTAAACTCATTGACTATATATATATATATATATATATATATATATATATATATATATATATATATATACATATATATATGTGTGTGTGGGGGGGTGTTAGTGTGTGTGTGTGTGCGTGTGTGTGGGGGTTCATTATCTTTTACCGATGTATCTGCTTAGTTACACATGTTTCGGTTACCGAATCTTATTAACGATCAATTAACTTCATCTGACATCACAGAAATTATCATAATGATTGGAAAAATGATATTAGAGGTAGCAGGAAAAAAAAGAGAGGAAGAAAAGGGAGAAAAAAGGGGACGGAGATCGGCAACAGTTAAGTTTTAAGGTTTAATAAATATTACACAGTTGTAGGGGTTAGGAGGAGTTAAAGAAATTCAGCTAGACATGGATAAGAATATAGGGAGGGTGAGGGGAGAGAGATGGACAGATAGAGAGAGGGGGTAAGGAAAGGAGGGGAAATAATTTCAATTTTAAGTTTTAAAATTTAATAAACCTTATAAAGTGGTAGGGGTTAAGAGAGTTTAAGCTATTCAACCAGACTGGATAGGAATATATGAAAGAGGTAGACAGAGAGGGGGAGAGGGGGAGAGAGATAGAGAGAGAGTTAGAGAGATAAATAAGGTGAAATAAGAGAGGAGATACATAAGATGGATAGAGTTTTTGGAAGCGGAGATGAGGGAAACAAATAAAACGATAAGAATAAATACTGAAGGGGAGAGGGAGAGAAGCAACGATTCCAATACGTGGCTCTGGACTGTCGCGCTTAGATGTTGCATATGTCATATAGGTGTCTACATGTTAAAGGTGTATGCAGTTTGGGAGCGGGCGTGTTTGCAGTAACTAAGATGCGTCTTCTCAAATCAGGTTTAGTTACGTCCAACTTAAATGCATTTATCTATTTAAACTCATTGACTATTAAAGGTCTTTAAGAAATTAAGTAAGTATATATGTGTGTATATATATACATATGTTTCTTCTATTTCATGCCCTCTGTATTTATCTAATTAGCGAATATCATCCCATTTCCTTTATTGCTATTATCCCCATATATAATAGATATATGTGTATATATATATATTAATATAAATATAAATATATGTATATATATATATATATATATATATACATATATATATCGCATATCCTCCTTCATCCATATTCTTATGACTCCATATTTTGCTATATTTATTCAATCCATATCTGACAATTTTAATTCACTGTAATTCACTTAATTTCAAATGCAATCGAACGCAATGAACTCGGCCATATTTAGTACATAGCACTTCTGCAATTTCATAGTCTGCAAATTTTGGGCATTCCTTGGATTAGTCTGCAGCATACTCCAGCGCAAAGGCATCCCACTTCTCTGTAATGTTTGTCCAAAGTTTTTCATAACGTGCTATTTCATCATTTCCTAGTTATTGCTTGGCGTAATTCCATACGTTTTGGATGAAATTGAGGTCCGAAAATTGTGCAGGATAATCCAAACACAGAATATCATGATCTTAAAGGAATCTTCTAATCTTGGCAGCTTTTTGAATGGGACAATTATCCTGCATAGAAGATAGCATTATCATCCAAATTATGGCCAAAGTAGGATAAAAAATGGTGTAATTAATTCGTCATTGCAAGCGAAGTGCATGCCTTGGACCATTGCTACTAATAACGCTCCACACCAAAACTAAATTTCCACCACCTTGCGCGTTAAAACTGGGCATTAAATTCCTTGCCCTTCCTTCGACGGACGTACTACCTACTATCATTTTCTATCGTATTAAACTTGCTTTCGTCGCTAAAAATAACTTTCGACCAATATGACGCTTTCCGTTCATTACAGAAATCATTGGGTTGCGTCTTGCAACACAGCGTCGCAAATTAAATTTCTTCAATCTGTTCTTATCTGTAGAAAGGGAGTCACTTTTTAATAACATTACACTTTTGTTATTTTTGGTGAGCTGTTTCAAATCTGTTTTTGAAGCTGCGGAACTTAATAGCATTGTCTGCCTTGTAAGAAGTCCGGTGTGTTGGTGTTTTTGCCGAAAGGAAGACACTTTAAGCTTATTTTAAACTCATTTGTACTTTTTGCCAAAAAGTTTCTTTTTGCCTTCTCGATTTGGAGTTAATGTTTAAATTGACGTGAACAAAAGGATACACTATTAAAAGTCAATTATCAATAGGGAAAATTATAGAGGAATAAAGGACAAATACAATTAGGAATAGGTTGTTTAAACAGTTACATTAAATTTAGTTAACATTTGCATTAAAAAAATAAATTGCGGACTTTCTTTTTGGCGCCACTGTGTATGTATATATATATATATATATATATATATATATATATATATATATATATATATATACATTAGCACTCAACCTGCATACGAACATTTATTTTCCCTTCATATTATATGAATATATATATATATATATATATATATATATATATATATATATATATATATATGAATGAAGAGATAAGAAAAGTATATAATGAAAAATGTGAATATATTTGTTAGATTGATTAGCTAGTTGACTAGCCTTGTTCAGAGAGCCGAGCATTGACTCAAATTCGCAGTCAAGGATTATACATACTCGTTTAATTCATCTGCCAACTGGATGTATAGATATGAGTTTAAGATAACAAATATCAGTCTAATCTCCACATAATCTTTCTCCGCATAAAACCAGTACAATTTGAGCGCTACATGAAATACGTGCGACATTGGAGTAATGCTATCCCATCTGGCAAAACAAATGACTAAACTTCAGATGTGACTGGGTGTGCAGTGACCAGATAAATCAAGTCGTTCGTCACATTATCAACAGAATTTACGGCTTGAATCTATTCCTAGGGAGGACAATTACGTAAATCTGTATCCCTAAAGAGAACGCAGTTGTAAATATGCATGCGCAACGTATCAGCTATTGGTTTCTGATTTAATTTAAAGCCTTGCAGCATACATGCATTCAGAGCATTGATATTAATGTCGATGTAAAAAGGAAATCTTAAGCTAAACATGTTGGTTTCTATTCTCGTTAGTGGCGTACAAGTAATATTTTTGGACCTTTTTTTACTTTTTAAATCAGTACTATTTAATACAATAATAAATACAGAATATGTATTCATCAAAATATTACATTCAAGCGTGCTGACCGGGCAATGCTAGGCGGGGGTGGCCTTCTGGAATACACACACTCATATATATATATATATATATATATATATATATATATATATATATATATATATATATATATACATATACATATACATATATATATATATATATATATATATATATATATAATACATCGACGTAAAAACAGGTTGCGATAGAAAATTCAGCAACATATTTATATATGTACCAAAGTTTTGAACATTAACATATATTTGCGTATGATTGTTCTTAAACGGCGTGGGATATTTTACTGATTATATTTAATGTAATTTCAAAAGTAACGTCCTCAACAACCATTATAATATTAAATAAACATCATAACAATTTAGTATAATTTACTAATTCAAACTCTAAGTTTATTGTTTATATTTTTATATCACTTATCTATGGTATTTAAAAATGATATTAATAGCTCCACTTGGTTTTAATAATCAAACTTGCTACGGATGTTAAGACGTACACATCTTGGTAATTAATGCACATCTACTTACTATGCATTAAGTAATCATAGGTGCTATATCATATTGTGCATATATAATATACATAAGTTTTTAAGATATATATATATATATATATATATATATATATATATATATATATATATATATACATATAATGTAAAGTAATAATGAGTGCAGTAACATATTGAGTTTCTTTTATTATAAAAGTCAATAGCTGTTACAAAAAGAGAAATATGGAAGAAACATACCTAGACTATGACATTTCACAAATGTTTTTCGCCAGAAAAAGAGAAAAAGCCAGTAGTATATACAAATGTGAAAATAAAAAGATAATACCTTTTTAACGCATTCGGATTTGAAATGAAAAAAATTATATCAGAATTGAAACAAATATAGGGTGTGATACGGGGGTGACAGATGCATACATTCATATATACACACAGATATATAGAGAAAATAAAAAGTAACAAACCGTATTATGTGTTCATCAACGTTTTTTCTTTATTTCGAGACTTCTTCTGGATGAAATAAAGACGAAACGTTGATGAACACATAATACATTTTGTTCCTTTTTATTTTCTCTATTTTGTCGGAATACTATTTCCATTATTTTCATCATATATATATATATAGATAGATAGATAGATAGATAGACAGAAAGACGCGAAACAGTCAGACCGATATATATATATATATGTATATATATATGTATATATATATATATATATATATATATATATATATATATATATAATACAGGGTGACCCCCTAAAAACGGACCCCAACTCTACTTAGACCCCGTTTCTTAGAGTTTTGTCGGAATTATATAAAACTTTGGTCCAAACTAGTTTATTATATCCAAAACATCACATCAAAACACTAGGGTCTTTGGCCTTTTTTTCTCCGTTGACTTTAAAATGCTCAGAAAATCAATTGAATGTCCTCTGTTTTTTAGGGGTTCACCCTGTACAAAGCTTTACGTCCGTGTGTGTGTGTGTGTGTGTGTGTGTGTGTGTGTGTGTGTGTAGTCACAAATAGGCTCCTATATGTTTGACTATTTTAAAAAACAAATTACATATGATGATAGAAGATGTATCGAGTATCAGGAATGTGTATGTTTGATCTGGCAGAACGTTGGTTCATAGAAATTGTGGGGTGTGCGGTCGCGCCTGGTCCCCAAAGTATGGAAAGAAAAAAAATAAAAAAAAACGTTTACAAAGGTTTTTGATATATATATATATATATATATATATATTTACATTGCGCTCACCTCTTATCAAGGCCCAAAGGCCACTCAGGGATCAGGGTTATTACGTGTACAGTAATCAATACGATAGTATTGTAGTACTCATTAGTATTGGGGGTTTCGATAGTGCCTTACTTGAGGGGGCGGTTTGTCAGGAGCTTGTTTAAGTTGGACGTGAAGACACCCAAGTAGTAGGCAGGTGGGAAACAGGCAAGCGGCAGAGAGTTCCATGTGCGTGCAAGTTCTAAGAATGAAGCTTTGCTCATGGAATCTACGTTTGGATTTAGACACAGATAAAGAGTGGGGAAATTATTGACAGTAGTTTCAGTCAGATGGGTGTTTCTCGTGAAGGATTGGCGAGGGGGCGAGGGATTGGAGCTCAGACGAGCACTTGCCATGGAAATAACGATAAAACAAAGACAGGGTCGCAACCTCTCTTATGTGGGAGTGGGGTTGCAAGGAAGAGAAAAGGGCATCCCCCACTACACCACGAAATCTATTTTGTACTCTGCCAAGGCAGGATAGGCTGTTTTTAGCAGCCACTGACCAGAATTGGCAGCAGTACTCCACCCTTGGACGTACTTGACTTTTATACAGATAGAGAATTGCATTAGTAGTGAGATATCTTCTGGAGCGGTAGAAGAGCCCCATCATTTTCCCAGCGTCCCTGGCAATAGATTTGATGTACGTGTTCCATTTCAGATCAGGAGAAAATGGCAAACCCAGAAGCTTGTCAAAACATGGAACCTCCCCAAGACGAGAACCATCCATTTCAATTTAGATGTACACAAGAATACTTTGATAAGTATGTTTTAACTTAAATAGGGTTGATATAATAAAATTGTGGGGTTTGCGTTCGAACATGTACTCCATGGAAATATGGCAAAAACTTTAACAAAGTCTTTTCATATCTATTTTCGTAAGTATACTTTGATAATTATGTTTCAGTTTGAAGAAATATGGTATAATAAAATTATTGGTTGTTCATTCGCACCTGACCTCCATAGAATGGAAATGTGTCACAAAGTTTAACAAGGTTTTGTTCACACTAACACCTTAACTTTAATCTTAATTCACGTTAGCTTTTATTTATTTTTTAGTTGAATCGTATTGTGTCGAATAAATTCACCTCATAAATTCACGTTCATTAAAGTGAAAGCCAAAAGAAACATTCGGAACTTTAGACAATTCTCGACCAAAATTTGCATTGATCTGGTTTTTCCTTCTCCACTTGCACGTGGCACTCTTTCGAAAATAGATAAATAGATAAATAATAAAAAATTAGAACGTTTGTTGTTATCCTGTCAAAAGAAGGAAGAATCCTGCTTAAGTGATTACGTATTTTTTTTAAACATTTACATAACCTTTTTATTTTTATTTATATATCTGTTTAAGCTTTTTTGTCAGTGTACGAATAGGAATTCAGTTGAGTATAACCCTTCCTGTGTGTTCTTTACATTCCAATAGTACAACCCTTAATCCGACAGCGCAATACTACACCGTTCAATACTGTAAAACTGAAACGAGGATGTTCTGCTGGAAAAGGGCACCATTTTCTTCTTATTCATATTTATATCGATTTTTTGCTTTAAAAAAACTAAAGTAATTACGTGTTTTTTTTTAATATCCTATTTTGCTGTTTCGGATTATTTTACTAAAGTAAATAAAGCTTCATTATTTTTCAAAACTGTGTTTGGTTCTTTGTTTTTCGATATTTTGTCGATATTATTTAGGAAAGATGTTTAGCAGAAAGGCAAACAAACGACTACCCGAAAAAAATAAATATACAAGAATTAAATGTTACCATAGTCAATTAAAGTTCAGTTCATGTTTATTTTTTTTAAATAGTTTTTAATGCTCTTTACGTGAAATAATTTCAGCGCATCGAAATTAAAACGAAATTTGAGGTGCTAACTACACATATAAAACTATATATAAACTACACATGCCATAATCGAATATTCCACAAGCACAAAATAACGGAAAACATTCAAGTATGTTTATAAATATCCCTTACGTTGACGGAACTCTCCTAAATTGTTAACACAAAATGTCCAGGTGCCCCTTTCTCTAATTGAAAACTGGGCTCTCCATTTCAAAGTCGCTGCCATTTTGATTGTTTTTTAAACCAGTTCGTGAATTAAAATAAAAATAAAAAATTTACAAACTACTTAAAAATACAAAGCAATGAACTTTTCTACCATAAAATAACTTTTATTGACTATGGTAACATTCATTTCTTGTATATTTATTTTATTATATATATAACATTTTCTCTTTGTAAGGAAACATCATTTTGTTGGTCACTCTTGGTTACGAATGGAACCAAAGTTGATATTAAAAAAAAATATTTTAGCGAAAATTTTCTTTACTTTCATCATATTTGGCTTAGAGTAATTTTTTTTTAGTATCAAAACCTATCTCTTTACAACCCCCTCCATTTCATAACCTATCACACTTTCATTAATCACAGTCCATTTTCTCTAGTCTGTTTTTGAACCCAGTCAACGACGGGTACTTTTGCTAATATATATATATATATATATATATATATATATATATATATATATATATATATATGCGCACGCGCTTGTTAGTGTGTGTGCACGTACGTGTGTGTTATTTGTTCGTTTCCGCCTTCACGGTACGTTTTGAATGGATTCAATTATTTACGAAATTGCATTTTTACCTAAATGCGAGATGGGAATAATTTTCCCTTTAACCAATTTGGTACCCTCTAGATTCAACCAATCTTATGACGAAACACGTGTCAGTGGATAATTATATTAAAATATATTATTATCATTATTATTATTATTATTATTATTATTATTATTATTATTATTATTATATAATAATAATAATAATAATAATAATAATAATAATAATAATAATGTAAAGTAATTTGCTTTAACCATGGCTGGTAACTAGAAACGGGAGTTTTAAGAAAGCTATAGTAATGCATGCAATGGACTGTTGTATTAGCGTGGCGTATGAACAAATCTGGACAACCGAAATGTCTTATTTGTTTTCTTTATTTCATTTATCTTCGTATATCTATTTATTTTTCAATATAACTCCAATACAAATCCGTAAATATTGACTTACTGTTGGAGTTACTACGTTTGTGTGAGTTATAAAATTTGAGGTAAAATCGTTTTGCTTTTTTTCAATGGAAAGGGACCACTAGTTTTCCTTTTTAGGGATATATTTTTTTTTTATAATTTTTCTTTGGAAACAAAATGTTTTATCTCCAAATATTAAGATTTCCAACATCCCGGTTACATCAAACGGTAAGTTCATATTTACTACTTTCTATTGTGATTATCTTAAAAAATAAATGGATACACGAAGTTAAATAACAGAACAAAACATCTAAGAAATTCTTTCGTTAGTCTATATTTGGTCATATGTCACGCAAATTCAATAGCTGGTTCCCTGCATTGCTATAGCTTTCTTATACTCTTCCAAATCTACATATACATAAAAAAACACACACACATACAAAGATAGATAAATGAGTAAAAGGATAAAAAGCTAAAAATATATTATTATTATTATTATTATTATTATTATTATTATTATTATTATTATTTGTATTATTATTGTTGTTATTATTATTATTATTATTATTATCATTATTTTTATTATTATTATTATTATTGTTATTATTATTATTGTGACGTATATAACAGATATGAATATGACATCCTTTCAAACTTGTCTGACTTATTATCGTCTGCAAATTAAACGTTTCCTATTCTAGAACATCAAACTATTTATATATACATTTATTTGCTATGCTATTCATCTGTTTTACCGTTCAAAATCAATACAAGCTTTTCAGCATTATACCGCCGCGGTAACATTATGGTCGACGACTAATCTAATAAAGGTGGCTTAATGTGTTCTCCTCCCTTACTCCGAGCAATTCCGTGCGGTAACTGAGCGATTGGCTTCCGTCGTTATTCTGCAAAGCGGATGTTACACATGTTGTTGCTTATTCAGTTTGTACAAGTCGTTCTGTCTGTTCCTATATCTTCTATATATCTATAAAAGTGAACCTGCCTGTCTGTGTGCGTGGGTGTGTCTGTGTACAATTTCCTTCGACATAACTCTGTTTATTTTCAGTCTACAGACTCGAAATTTGATATACAGGGTACAGAGATTTGGGGAAATCTAAGCGATAGGGTTTAGGCCAGAACTTTGACTGTTAAGGGGTCAAAGTTCAACGATTTGACCTTTGAGAACTTTACCAACATTCTCCGACAATTTTGGGGTCTTACCACTTGAAATTTTGGATATAGGTTCCTTGTACATAGATCTAACTTAATAATTCAATTTGAGCCCAAAACAATAAATTTTAAGGAGTCATAATAAGGGTCAAAGTTTTAAAAATTAAACCTTTTTTTCTCAGCATACACCTCCAAACATCCAGTCAACGCCGGACACCCATGCTAGTATATCTATATATCTATAAAAGTGCAAATGTCTGTCTGTGTGTGTGTTTCTGTGTACATTTCCCTACGCAATAACTCTGTCAATTTTTAGTATACAGACTTGAAATTTGATATACAGAGTACTGAGATTTGGGAAAAATGGATGTAATCGGGTTTCGGCCAGAAATTTGGCTGTTAAGGGGTCACAGTCCAACGATTTGACCTTTGAAAACTCTACCAAACTCCTCCGATAATTTTGGGTCTAAACATTGACATTTTAGATATTGATTCCTTGGACATGGATCAAACTTAATAACTTTATTTGAGCCAAAAACAATAAATATTAATGGATCATAATAGGGGTCAAAATTTACAAAAATACCGTTTTTTTTTGTTTGTTTTTTTTTTTTTTTGCTCAGTATACACCTCCAAACAGCAGGGCAACGCCGGGCCGAAATTCTAGTATGTCTATAAAAGTGAAAGTGTCTGTTTGTGGGTGTCTATTTACATTTCTATACGCAATAACTCTGTAAATTTTCAGTCTACATACTCGAAATTTGATATACATGGTACTGAGAATTGGGTAAATCGAGGTGATTGGGTTTCGGCCAGAAACTTGGCGAGTAAGGGTCAACGTTTAACGATTTGACTGTTGAGGACTTTACCAAATTTTGGGTTTAAACACTTCAAATTTTATATATAGGTTTCTTGGACATGGCTCTGACTTAATAACTCGATTTGAGCCCAAAACAAGAAATATTAAGGGGGCATAATAGGAGTAAAAGTTTAAAAAAATTACCGCTTTTTTTTTGCTCAAGATACACATCCAAATACCCGGGCAACACGGGCTGAAATGCTAGTATATAAATAAATGAGGACGTGTCTGTCTATCTGTGTGTCTGTCCGTCTGTCTGTATGTCTGTCTGTCTGTGTACATTTTCCTTTGCAATGACTCTGGTAATTTTCAGTCTGCAGACCCGAAATTTAATATACAGAGTACTGAGATTTGGAAAAATCTATGTGGTCGGCTTTCAGCAAGGAATTTGGCTGATAAGGGGTCAAAGTTACCGATTTGACCTTTGAAAACTCTACCAACCTCGTCCGACAATTTTGGGTTTAAGCACTTGAAATATTAGATATAGGTTCCTTGGACATGGATCTAACTTAATAATTGAATTTGAGCCAAAACAATAAATTCTAAGGGGTCATAATAGGGGTAAAATAAAAAAAAAATGTTTATTTTTGCTCAGCATACACCTCCAAACACTCGGGCAACGCGGGGCACCCATGCTATATATATATATATATATATATATATATATATATATATATATATATATATGTGTGTGTGTGTGTGTGTGTGTGTGTGTGTCTGTGTGTGTAAGTATATATACATATATATATATGTATATATATACATATATATATGTGTGTGTGTGTGTGTATGTGGATATTATGGCTAAATATAGACCAATTGCATGATGATTAAAAAAATATGAAAAAAAGGCACGCTAAACAGGTTTCCTTCGCCGCGCAACAGAACAAAACCGAGGAAAACTATATGGAAATATAAATAACAGGAATATTGTGTAGGAAAAAAGATAAGAAAAAAAATAAATAAGCCGGATGAAAAATTGCGTAGAAATCAGGTTAATCCTAATATTTCTATAAAATTTTTCCATTCTTCTTTTTCGTTGTTCTTTCATTTTTCGACCCCGTCATATTCTATGGCACTTCTTTTTTAATCGTGCTTTCCCTTGATTTAGCTCTGTTGACCGACGTACGAAACTTAGTGAGCAAGCCTTTATTATCATTTGTATTTTTTTAATGATCATGTTAATTGGTCTTGATTAAGCCAGAATTTAATTTTGTACCCAATAAAACAATTTTTGAATCTCTCTCTCTCTTTATATATATATATATATATATATATATATATATATATATATATATATATATATATATATATATATAAAGGTTATGGGTGTTTTGGAAGCATGAAAGACGATGTTACTTTTTATATTTAATATTTTTATTGTTATTTTTTATATTTGTTCAAAAGAAAAGTATCAGAGGTCCGCTTGAAATATAAAAAAAAAATACAATAAAAATATTAAATATAAAAAGTAACATCGTTTTTCATGTTTCCAAAAAACCTCATCACCTTTAAATCACTATCCTAGAAGCATACGTAGATTTCAACATTATATATATATATATATATATATATATATATATATATATATATATATATATATATATATATATACGCAAATTTATAAATATATATATTAAAATATATATATATATATATATATATATATAGAGAGAGAGAGAGAGAGAGGGGGAGGGAGGGAGGGATAAATATTGTTTTTTGTAATATACTGAGTTTTACTGGGTTAGTATAAGTCAGTAAATTTTCATATACCAATAAATTTTAAGCCAAAGCGAGATGACTTAAAACGTTAGCTACAAAGTTATCATATTTCATAATTGAGCATTAGTATACTGTATTAACAAAACCAAGACTTAAAAAAAGGAATTGATAGCAACAAAAAGTTAATTTCATTGTAAGTTACAATTGTTTCAATACCAATTTGACAATTTCAAGCATTATGGCGTTTGGAGATTTTCACATACCCAATCTTTCTTCCGACTTGTTGAATAAAACACACTTTGACAATAGAACATTGTTTAAAGAAAATTCCTTAACGGAAATGAAGCATGCGAAAACATATACCCTGGGGGCATTCTCCGTCAAAACCCCATTCAAATATTTATATACCACCTAATTTCCGTATTCTTATTTAAAAACCCGTTATAAGAAGTTTCCACAAAAACCCTTAGCCATTTAAAATCATTTAATAATAATATTCATTGAATTCCTAAATTAGATTTCTTATGTGAAATACAACTGTAGATCCCACACACTTTGCCCACTTCAAAATAAATGTCTAACACAAAAGCATTGTTTACCAGGCCACACAGCAAGTAGAAGTCCGTTTGTTGTTTTTACCGGGGTTTCTTACATCTCGGACCGGTTCGTTTGGTCACGCGGGATTCACGTTAAGATTTTTGTTTCTTAGAATCGCTGGTTGAATTTGAATCAAATAAAATACGCATTATATACGTTTGAAGCCAAGACAACGCATTATTTTTTTGTCACCTTTTTGTTGGAGCAGAGAATCAGCAAGTAGAAGTCCGTTTGTTGTTGTTATGAAGGTTTCTTTCGAAATATATTTATGAATTTCAATATAAATTCAAACAAAATAAACGTCTATTTATTTTGTAACAATGCGTTGTGTTGGCTTCAAACGAATATGATACGTATTTTATTATATTCAAATTCAACCAGCGCTTCAAGCAAATATTATTAAATGCAAAGGAGATGCTTTGCTTTATAGTCTTTTTTTTATTTTTCGATCAAAATCTAAAATATTAATACACGTTCCATATTTGTTGCTGTTACGAGCGCTTTCGATTTGTCCTCGCATCATCTTCAGGTGTTGAACTAAAAGTACGTTAAATATGTAGAGTCGATAAAAAGTCGATTACAATTAAAGGCCGATTAAAAATTCGAGTATTAAAATCAGCAAGTTCGCAGGCACTTTTTACAAAATTATGTTTAAATTTTCAGCTTTGCACTAAACATTTTTTCATAGCTCAGGCATTAACACCAAAGTAAAACGTAAATCATAATATAAACATTTTGGTTCTTGAGTCATTTTTTAAACACTTTTAAAATCATTACATTAGATTGGGTCTAATACAATATAATGATAAATATGAAATCTGCATTAATCAAAATAGGATAGTATAGCGTATTTTTCATTCGGGCAATGTCGGACGGCATACTAATATACATACATGTATATATATAACAACTTTCGTGGGGTTTCATTGATAGCGTGTAAAGTTAAAACCCACCATTGCTTAAAATACAGCACGGGTAATATATTTTAATGTACTTTTTTTATTTTTAAATATATATGTGCTACATAGATATATAACATTCTCAGCTATGAGCATTTTCGAGGTCGCGTATCACCAAAGGAGGCTAAAAGCTGGATAAATGTTAGAGAAGATGGCCAATACTTACGTCTGCCCAACCGACAATAAACTTGCTTGACTATCGACCTCCTTAGGCTTTCAAACAATATCCTTGGGGAATAGTAAAAGCAAAGAAATGGACTAGTCATTGATTTTATCGTTCTGAGTATCTCGTTCGTATATAGTGATAAATTGCGTTGGTTTATAGAGATGCGATACAGTGGTGGAAGATAAATATAATTATGTACATGTATATATATATATATACATACATACATATACATATATATATATATATATGTGTGTTTGTGTGTGTACGTCTATATGTGTGTATGCTGTAAGAAGGCTGTAGCAATGCAAGAAACCGGAATAATGTAACGTATTGCTACGCAGTAGCTTTCTTAAACATTATTCGCTTCAAGAAATCTACCGTTCCAACATATATATATATATATATATATATATATATATATATATATATATATGTGTGTGTGTGTATGTGTGTGTGTGTGATTTTGTGTATGCTTTTGTGTGTATGTATGTTCGTCTATGTAATTTGATTTACATCATTAAGTTTAGTAAATATATTAAAGGAGACATGTCGACATCGATATAAACATATTCGGTAGCAAGCAGATATGTCATTGTTTTTCCAGGATTTTTGCAAGCACACACTCACACACACGCCCGAACAACAACAACAACAACACCAACAACAACAACAACAACAACAACAATAAAACATACACACACACATATATATACATATATATATATATGTATATATATATAGTATTTTAATACCCATCGCAAAAACGCATTAGTAATTAATTTTAGGTCATTTGTCATTATATTAGATTTTGTTTTCTTTTAAACGTGTAGTAATGCAGGATTACATTTCATTTTCAATTGAAAAAACATCGTTAAAGAAATAAAGTGTTTACATGACTCGACTCGTTTCTAGAACATCACATATTCCATAATTCTTAATCATAAGTTTTATGGTTTTTGATTTTTGAGACACATTAACACACATACAGGCGCAGCGATCATCATAAAACATATTATTTTATATTAAACAAGATTTTATGCAAAGAAAGTTTTTGTTTTATAATGTTTTTGATATCGAACTTGTTTTAATATTTTTAAGTTAGTTCCGATATTAAAATGTTGCATCTCGTAAATGTTTCAGTTTACAAAGAAAAGTGGACACGTCACTAACCGTAGTGTGAATAACATAATTACGACAATGCATAACGGTCCATTTAGCGTTAGTTGAAAAATTTATCCCAGATAATAATAATAATAATAATAATAATAATAATAATAATAATAATAATAATAATAATAATAATAATATGATATATGTATATGCATATGTACATATATACATATAATACATATATACGCATATATAATCATATATATATAAATATATATTTATATATATGCATATCTATATATCTATATATATACACACACATATATATATATATGTGTGTGTGTGTGTGTGTGTGTGTGTTTGTAGATCGTGTATATATTAAACATTTTAAAAAAACGCGGAGAGTTTTAGTTTAACACAATTCTCTTTGATTTTTTCTAATTTATATATTAATTTTTTGTTGTATTATCTAATATTTGTATGTAGGATCTATATGTTTCCTGTTTGTTGCATTGTTTCCCCTTGAGCTTTTTACTGAATCTCAGCCGTCTTCCAGCAGAAAGCGCTAGTGAAAACAATGCAACCACACGTATTATATGGATCGTACAAAAAAATATTCGATAATACTACAAAAAATTTGACGTAAATTTGAAAAAAATAAAAAAATTAAACGTTTAAACAGAAATTTTCAGGTGATTTTCAACAATAAATGTATAAACATATTATGCACTTTCCCTCGATTCTGTGATTATAATGTATGAAGTAAATGAATAAACTCCATTCACAGACAGAAGCATGAGATGCAAGAACTTAGAGAGATTTATGCTGTAAAGTTCTCATAATCTTCACCATTTATAGTACAGTAGAACCCCGGGATACGGTATTAAAAATTAGTAACAAAATACAGTACAGTATATAATACATATGTGCATAAACAAATAACATCAGAGTTGTATGTTCAGTCCATCAAGTTCAAATTAGTTGAGCAGCGGCTTGGTACGCACCAGGTTTGGCAAATAGCAAACGAAATTCTGAACAGAAACGTGTGATCTATCCCAACTATCATAAATTGACCTGAGGTAATCTCGTCAGCATCAGACAAAGCCAAACTCTTTGCCAAGAACTTTGCACCTAATTCTACACTTGCGACCTTGTCCACCAACCCCAATATTTCATCCTGTATCAGAAAACACACAATGTGATATACAAATATATGTAGGTCATGTTGGCAAGCCAAACACATAACCTTGATTCCAGTAAAGCAACCAGCCATGACGGTATTCTAATTATAGTACTCAAAAGACTTCAATCAGAACTAGTCCTTACAAAACAGTTTAAACGTTGTCTTAAGGAGAATTGCTTCCCAGCACCCTGGAAAATCTCATCAGTATGCCCTATATTTAAGAATTCAGGTGATCGCATCTCAGTACAGGCCAATAAGTCTTCTGTGCGTCATGAGTAAGTTGCTGAATCTGTGTTTAATAGAGAAGTAAGCAACCATCTCAGCAAAAATAACCTTCTAAATGGCAGACAATATGGTTTCCGTTTTACTAGATCTACAGCAGATGTGCTTACAGTTATACCTCATAGAATTAGTGAATATCACGAGGTAGGCTACTTTCTAGGGCAATTGCTCTTTACATATCAAAGGCCTTTGATAGAGTATGGCATAAAGTTGTACTTCACAAGATCCCCAGCTACGGTATAGCTGGAAATGTCTTCTCAATTATTAAATCATTTCTGTCTGATAGGTTCATAAGAGTAGTGGTTGATAGGCAGAAATTAGAAGCTCACTAAATCAATGCTAGAACCCTTCAGGGGTTCATCCTGGGCCCAGCTCTCTTCCTGGTCTACATTAATGATCTTCCAACATCATCATTCGTAGACATTTATGCTGATGACAGAATTATCTATGGTAACACATCTAAGACAGTAAACGACCAAGTTCTCTCCGATTCTCTCTCCTCTGATATTGAGCACGTGGTACAATGGGGAAAGAGGTGGATTGTTACTGTTAATGCATCTAAAACCAAGCTTTTATCTTTAAATCATCAACGATCTGATCCCCATCTGGCATCAATTGAATTGAATGGCTTTAGTCTTGGGGAGTCCGCCTCATGTTTTGATAAGCTTCTGGGCTTGACCTTTACTCCTGATCTAAAACGGAACACATACATTAAATCTGTTGCCAAGGCCGCTGGAAAAATGGTGGGATCCTTCTATCGATCCATTAGATATCTCACTGCTTATTCAATTCTCTATCTATATAAAACGTCCAAGGGTGGGGCAATAAATGAGCAGCTAGAAAGGGCTTATCCTGCCTTGATATAGTTTAAAATAGATTTTGGAGCCTCTTAGGGGATGTCCTTTTCTCTTCCCTGCAACCTCTTTCTAACAGAAGAGATGTTGCGAGTTTGTCGCTGATGTATCGTTATTTTCATGGCAGGTGTTCGACTGAATTCCAATGTATCGTTCCCTCTCGCTAAACACTATTAATAATTATCCCCACTCTTTATCTGTGCCGTAACCTAAACCTAGATTCCATGAACAAAGCTGCTTTCTGAGAACTGCATGCCTATCGAATTGTCTCCCGGTTTCCTGCTTTTTAGCTGACTACAATCTGGTTGTCTTCAAGTCTGACGTAAACAAGTTTTTGATGAACCGTTCCATATAAGTTTATGAATTTACCGAATTTCCATTACTAACGATTACTATATTGTCCAATTTCTACTGTACTTTTAACCCTTATCCTCGAGTAGCCATTTGATCTTGATAAGTGGTTATGCCTATGTAAAGAAAAGCATTATAAATTATGTCGCAAGACGGGTCAAATACCGTAACCAGGGGCCGGAAAAACAAGGTATTCCACATGGTAACCGGAAAAAAACAGATCCCAGGGCCACCATATCCAGAGGGGGTTCTGTATGTCATCTTCACGGTATTATATGTTGTTATGAAGATTTAAGCATCGATTAAAAGTAAGGGATAAGATTTTCCACAAAACATGGGATTGGGTTCTGTGTTGAATTATACAAGACTAGAAAATTAGTATGATATTTATTTCTCCGCCTAAAATGGGCGACTAAATTAATCTTTGTTATATGGGAGAAGTATAGTTTTTATTATAAAATGCAGGTCAGCGTTCTGCATATATGTTTAATATATCTGGACAATATATGTGATTAAACTCTCGGCGAGCATATAGGGAAATTTTATTCCCAGAAAATATTTATGTATTAATAGGTTATAGATATGGCAGTGGTTTAAATAGAATAGGTGGTTTTAGCTATGTCGGTATATTTTAGAAGGGTATCTGAAATTATATTGTAACAGTACTTAAACGAGAATATAAATTATTGGGTATACTAGTAAGATATTAAATGTGAGGGGGTAAATTATATGGGATATATTAGAGAAAAGATTTATTTTAAAGAGGAAATTTTATTTGTTTTATTTTCTTTTAAATATTTCGATACTGATTTGTACTCAACTAGGACGTAAAAACATTGCAATATAACGTAACTCCTCTGCTTTCAAGAACTTTCTTCTACTGTATATGATCTCTGTTGTCGTATTTTCACATTAATTATTTACTTTTGTCGCTTGGCCATTCATATCTTTATATGTTGTACTTATTTTATATATATATATATATATATATATATATATATATATATATATATATATATATATTAAAGCGAAGTGGGTCCTTTTTTTAAACCTTATAAAAAAGATCGACTATAATGTAAATAAAAAAACCAGGATTGACTAAAAGTAAGAAAAATAAACTGAAAAGGAAGAAGATCGACTAAAGTGGGGAAAGAGAAAAGAAAAGGGGGAACGGTGAAGAAACTTGAAATACTTTTCGCCGACTGTCTTCAGAAGTAAATGTCGGAATGAAGTAATGTTTGCATGAAGTAATTTCTATGAGGAAAAAAAACACCGCGTAGAAATTAACCTGGTGGCGCCTGTTTAAACACGTTAAACGAACGTATGTGG
>NC_136503.1:73153829-73348829 GCF_053919585.1 Euprymna scolopes
ACTTTTATACGATTTCTGATCACTTTGAAAAAGGTGTGTGTGTGTGTGTGTTTTAAAAATGTTTTTTAACTGCTATAATCTCATTTATATATATATATATATATATATATATATATATATATATATATATATATATATATATATATATAACAACGTGAGTATTCATATCGTGGGTTTGTATTACTGTACACATAGATTCGAAAAAATAGTCAAAAACAAATATATAAATAAATGTTATCAAAGGCAAGATAAGTTACTTTTCTACCTAACTGGATATATTTTTTGTGTTTTTATTCAATGTAATATATTTATTCAGCTCGAAAAACATACAGTGTTTACCGATGTGTTGGAAAATTCAAGATGGCGTCTCACACCCTCTTTAACACCGTAAGTTTGGGAAAGGGTGTTATAAATAAAAAACTATACAAAATACTATTAAAAATCCGCCGAATATATGTCAACCTATGTCACGGTAACATATATTGAGCGAGTTTTTAACAGTATTTTAACAGGGCACATCGTAAAAACTGACCCATTAATTTTCCTGGAGTAAAAACTATATAGTTTTTAAACTTTTAAAACTATACATTATAAAAAGAAAACTGTTCGAGTGATTTTTTTTTTACATGGGTGTCACCACTTATCAAGGCCCAGAGGCCACTCAAGGATAAGGGTTAATAGGTATACATTAGTCATTGTGATTTTAGCATAGTAAACAGTGGGAATTTTGTAACTTGGATTACTTGAAAAAGAAAACTGTTCGAATGATTGTAAAATGAAAATAAAATAACAATGTAAATATATTGATAAGAAAAAAACAAAAACAAACGAAGTTTCCGTTTCAGGAACCCGAGTTTAATTTTATGTCGTAATCATTCAACTCGTTAGCGGTTTTATTCAGCGATTAGGGATAACCATACGACATATCTAATTACCAAAGCGATTTTTTTTTTATTAAAACTAAACCTGTTTAGTTTTAATGAACCAATTTTTTTAAAGCCAACACTTTAGTTATTTTGAGAGCGTGCAACTGCACCCGAAAAGATTGATTAGGAAACTCCAAATCCTTTTATGACGCGAAGAAAAAAAAAAAAAAAAGGCCTTTTATCGGCTTAAATGATAAACTAATGTTAAATATTAGTATTTAATATAATGAGATATCAATCTACACAATTTGCCATCGATTCTGAAATAAAATGAAATCCTGACATTGTGATCATTTTTGCAGGTGTTATGTGCCAAATATTGAAATAAGAATGTTTAAATTTAATTATTGTAATTTAAGTCTTTAATTTTAATGTCGATTTTATTTATAAAATATCTTTTTAAAAATCAATCTCAAAAACAATCTGAACAATAAATATCTTTTGTTATGGCTAAGTTTTTGTCAAGGGTAGAAATTATAATAGATAAGTATTCATCCATGATGACATTTACCGATTTCCTGGTTTACAGGTATTCTTGCTAAATTTCTTCGAAAGAATTGACATAAACAATACTTCAACTAAATACGTATATTTCATGCAATAATGACTTTTGTTTCTTCTGACTTTTCCTAAACTAAACATAAAACATCGGTTAGGGTTAGTTTAACATTCTGTAAAAGTACCTTCCGTTTTTGTTTTTTTTGTACTTCTGCAGAGAAGGTAAAAAACCGATAAAAACTGGATATATTTTTCGTGTTTTTATTCAATTTAACATGTTTATTCAGCTCGAACAGCATACAGTGTTTACCGATGTGTTGGAAAATTCAAGATGGCGTCTCACACCCTCTTTAACACCGTAAGTTTGGGAAAAGGTGTTATAAATAAAAAAAACTATACAAAATACTATTAAAAACCCACCGAATATATGTCAACCTATGTCACGGTAACATATATTGAGCGAGTTTTTAACAGTATTTTAACCGGTTTTTTATTTATTACACCTTTTTCCAAACTTACCGTGTTAAAGAGAGAATCGGCCGCCATCTTGAATTTTCCAATACATCGGTAAACACTGTATGCTTTTCGAGCTGAATAAACATGTTAAATTGAATAAAAACACGAAAAATATATCCAGTTTGGTAGAAAAGTAACTTATCTTGCCTTTGATAACATTTATTTGTTATATATTTGTTTTTTGGCAACTTATTCGAATCTGTGTGTACAGTAATACAAACGCGAAATGAATTTAAGACAACGAGTGAAATGAGAAAATGAAGAAAATCACATTTGCTGTGTGTGTTTACTTTTTATGTAAGTCAGCGGGTTTCGTTGCCATAACAACGTGACGGTAGTGAACGTGTGTGTGTGCGTGTGTGCGCGTGTGCTTGCTCGTACTACTCCTAAGTTTGTAGGAGCATTTGATTTCGTGTAGTTTAGTTTCGTATATAAGTTTCGTATTTTTTAAATTTGTAATTAACAAGTTATTAAAAAATTAAACCCTTCCAAGATGGACAATAAATAAAGCCATAATATTTTATGGTAAAGGTAAGAGCGTAGAAACCATTGTTTTTTAGGAGATGTGATTATTGGATTAACCAATCAGAAATCGTCTGTGGCACACACATCTCTGTTTTTATAGATATATAGATAGATAGATAGATAGAAGATAGATAGATAGATATATATATATATGAAATTGTCATATTATTAATAAAAATATTTGCATAATTATTACTAACTGATTTAAAAATCAGTTTAATTAACTTCTAATCTATGGGGAAAAGAAATGCACCGCTGTGATTTTATTACTATAAATGAAATCTCAAGAGTGCTCCATATTTGTCTATATGAAAGTTTTTTTTTCTATTCACGGTCTTATCTGAACTAATATTTCATTGACTGTTCGATTGACGGACGCCGTCCTTTTTATTGTTTAGGTATGTGATGAGAAGATCTTTGTTGATATTAGGGCTCTTGTTTTCAACTAACGTTGTATATCTACGAGTTCGGCAAAAACAAAACAAAAACCGTGTTGTTTATTTTACCATCGAAGTTACTTATGTGTTTGATGCCTGTATGTAAATGACATTACGATGATAGAAAAAGAAAGTGTATTTTATCTTTAAATATTCACACAAGGAAATATAAGCGTGGTTGAAACGATATAGTGTATAAGAGACAGAGAGAGAGAGAGAGAGAGTTGTGAGAGAGAGAAATACAATAAAAGAGAGAAATAGATTACCAGTTCAGTAATTTATATATTACCGCTAAATAGAGGTAATCCAATAACTGAGATATATTTTAGCATCTAGCGTGTCTGCTTGCAGTCTACAGTAATAAAGCGTAAATAACAACGGTGTGCGAAACGACCCGAGTAAAAAAACAATTCAAATACTGTAGTACCACTTTTGTAATTTACATCGAATACTTGTAAAAACTCTAATGTCTCAGCCAATCTGAAGTTCTTCGCCAAGAGATTTTAATAATAGAAACTCTTACATCTGGGTTCTTCGCCACAACCTCTTATTGGAATATGTTACCACGCGTGTGTTAATTTCTTTTTCGTGGTGCCTCACGGTCAACGAGACGAAATTAACTTCTGAATCTTGTCGATACTAATATGACGATGTTCTCCTCGTTTAATGGAGGCGCTACATCGTTTTTCGTCTTTTTGGGGAAGAAAAAAAATAAGAATAAAAATATTTGTCCATTTTGTTTAATTCTTTTTTTTTTTTTCTGATCAGATTTTTTTTCTTTTCTATTGGTTTGTAAAAGTTGCTGTAAAAACGTATCGCCATTTTGAGGGGGCGAATGGACACTAGATAAAAGAAAATGCAGGTTTCGACATAGAACGGATGTTAATTGTGTAAAGAATAGTAATGAAACTATTGCGATAGAAAGAGAAGGAATTCTAAGAGAAATGAGTATTGGACATAGAAATTAAGTAATTTATAGTAAAAAAATGTACGATAAAACATTTCGACAAGTCGCCATATATTAATACAAGTGAATCAAAGTAATACAGTCTATTATTTTATTACATGTGAGATAATTAACGTTGTTTAAACATGTTTTAGTTTAATAAAATACAATTCGATTGTCATTGATTTTGCAAGGTTTTTGAATAAATGATTCCAAGACTGGTATCTATCATGGAAAAGTTAATTTTATAATTTTTCTTTTTTCATGTAAATAATCAAATATCTTGCATCTGCTCTTTTCTTATCAATCAGTAAGAAACCGTTCCAGACTAAGATAATTCTTGTCTATAACAAACCTCATTTATACATCATGAAACCGACCTTGTGCTTTACCTTGGTCTACTCTCTATGCTTCATGTTTTAAATTGCTTTATTTAATAATATTAAATGAATCGTCATCCATCATTGTCATTATAATTTTTTTTTTAAACTAAAATTTAGTTTAAGTAAAATAAGTTGTTTGGAAATATCGTAGAAACAAGTTCAGATGACTGAAATACGATTTGATCAATATTTACATAATTTATGATAAACACAATGGAATAGTTAAACTAAACTATATAATATTGGATGATTGGTTATTTCAATATTACGCTCTGTTCTAACCATGCATATTTCCCATATTATACATACTTGCGTTGAATAAGGTATTGAATGGTTCTAGCATACTCACATGTATATGCATAAGTATGTACATATATATATATATATATATATATATATAGCTGTATGTTTATATATATATGTATATATATATATATATATATATATATATATATATAGTAAGTAAGTTATAAAATATATATGGCGATTAAGCTACACTGAATATTCCGCGTTTCATCCATTCTATGACTCTTCAGGCTTATGCGCCTAAGCCTGAAGAGTCCTAGATTGGATGAAACGCCGAATATTCAGTGTAGCTTAATCGCCATATATATTTTATAAATTACTAGCTATCTATACCCACGTATTGAGCACTTTTGAAGTAAATACTTAAAGTTTACGCATCAATCTATACTTTCTTGTATTAATTTTATGTGAGTAAATTAAGTAGTTATATATATATATATATATATATATATATACATATATATATATATACATATATATATATGCGTATATTTACGTATACTCTTATGTAGTTGAGATTTTTCACGGACTGACATTAACAATAAAAGCCTATTTTTCTTCTTAAAATTATGAAAATAACCTTCTTAATATATTCAGATGCGCGAGCAAATTCATAAAAGACAACTAATTTGCAAATTTGTTGAAAGAAAAAGATTTCATTTATTTTTTTCTAATTCTCATGGTTTCTTATTTGATTCGTCTCATTTTAATATTACGCTCATTTCTCTTTATGCATATTTTCTATATGCTCCATAATTTAGTAGCAGTTCCAGAAAAAAAAATTGTAGCACGCGCATCTATTTATGAATATGTGTGTGGGGGTGAGTACATGCATAGTTGATAATTTTTAGCATTGAAATTGATATTTACAGCATATTTTCCTATTTTAAAAGAATTTAAACGAACTTCTAAATATAGGAGCGTAGATGTGGGAGCGGCTTCATAAATGTAAGTTAATTTGCATATTTTTTTCCAAACGGATTTTCATTACTTAATTTTTCATTTTGTATGTTTTCTATGATTGCCCATTGTTTTTATTTAACTCTTACGTTTAGTTCTATTCACATATTTTCTGCATCGTCCATAATTTCGAATAATTTAAGAGGAATATATTCTAGCGTGCAATATATAATATATATATATATATATATATATATATATATATATATATATAACATATATATATATATATATATATATTTATACTAGACTACCCGTGACCCATTTGGTCAGTATGTTATATTAGCTATTGAATTCATGTATGAGCGTAACACTTGCAACGTAAAGAAAAATGTTTTTTTTGTGACATAACAGAAACATTTCTATGAAAGTATATTAAAATGAAAAAGGATATAGATAGATTTCTATGAGTCGTTCTGTTTATAATTGTTTACTCTTGAAAAAATAAAACTTACAGCCATTGAAATATAAGTGGTTTGCCATACTTATAGGTAAATGTGCACCGAACAGATACCATAATGCTTAAAGTTAAATTCAAATTTTGAAATATCTATTAATTTAAACGTGGAAAAAACTTGGGTCGCTGAAAACGTACACAGTACGACAATACATTGTAAAATAGTAGATTTATTTGTGAGAAAATTGCGTTAAAATAACTTAAACGTAATACGGAAATGAACGATGTAAAAATGCAGAAAGTATTAACAATTGTTTATTTGGATAATTTAAAACGCAAAAAAAAAATAGGCCGCTGAAAACGTACACAGTAAAAAAATACGTTGTCAACAGGTCAAAGTTGATTTATTTGTGAGAAAATTGCAGTATAGTTGCAAAACATCCTTTAAGGGGTCAGTATGTTATATTAGCTATGGAATTAATGTATGAGCATGACACGTGTGACGTAAAGAAAATAGTTTTTTGTGACATAACAGAAACATTTCTATGAAATTATATTAAAATGAAAAAAAGAATATAGATAGATTTCTATGTGCCATTCTGTTTATAATTGTTTATTTTTGAAAACTTACAGCCATTGAATTATAAGTTGCGTTTAGATAACTTAAACGTAATACGGAAATGAACGATATAAAAAAAAATGCGGAAAGTATTAACAATTGTTTATTTAAATAATTTAAAACGCAAAAAAAAAATTAGGCTGCTGAAAACGTACACAGTAAAAAATACGTTGTCAACAGGCCAAACTTGATTTATTTGTGAGAAATTTCCGACAGTATAGTTTTAATATAGAATAGTTGCAAAGCATCCCCTAAGGGGTCAGTATGTTATATTAGCTATGGAATTAATGTATGAGCGTGACACTTGTGACGTAAAGAAAATAGTTTTTTGTGACATAACAGAAACATTTCTATGAAAGTATATTAAAATGAAAAAAAATATAGATAGATTTCTATGAGTCATTCTGTTTAGAGTAGTAGTAGGGAAAATGCATGTCAACCAGTAGTAGTAATAGTAGGATAAGGAAGCGAAGGCGTATTAGTAGGAAGAGGAGGCGTAGTAGTAGTTGTAAAGAGTAGAAGTAATAGTAGTAGCAAGAAGAGGAGGCAGAGTAGTAGTAGGAGAGGATATTGCGCAAGCAAAAAAGCAAACAACCATGAAGTTATTTAGTATTTATTATTTAGTATTATATATATATATATATATATATATATATATATATATATAAATTCCAAAAGTCATTATTCTACATTTAAAGTGACCTTCTCGATGTGTGTTCGTATAGCCTGTACAAAAATCGTTTCTCAATATTTGGTATTTGCACCTGAGGCACACATTTGATTTTGGTTTTCAGCAGGTAAAAAATACTGCTAAGGAGTCAAAATTGAAGACAAAACATTTGACATTGCATACTCTGTATATGTTTTCGCTAAAAATAACGCATTAAACTTTGCATTATCTCGTTAATATACACAAGAAAGCAGGATTGTCCATATTACAATTCTTGAGTTGGCTAATGAATAACAACTACATGGTTATGCCGTGTTCATTATTCATTATAATCTGTTAATCTTTTGTATTCAGTACAAGAAAAAAAAACTAATTTTTAAATGTTTTTTCTTAACTTCTATTGTATTTAGTTTGTTTATCATGTCTTGTTTCGTGTTATTAGTGTTATTATAGTATGACACAAAAGAAGCTAACTCTCACTCAGCATAAAGTTAACTTACCGCTACCAGAAATGGCGGATTAGCCAAAGTGCACACATTGTAGATTCAGTCGTTGTAGAAAATAATATTCTTAATATATGAGCTGTTAATCGTGCTCGGATTCATTTTACATTGTACTCTTCAGTATAAAAAGTATTGTAAATTAATAGATTCAGTTTGACCAGTGTAATCACATGTTTTATGTTGTCTCACTTTTTGGTTCTTAGCCATCAAACATCAGCCGTCGCCATACGGTAACTTTCTGTATTATAACTTTACTCTTTCGAAACGTGCATTCCTGCTTGTTCATATATTTTTCCAGAATCGTAAGTGTTTTGTTTCTATTTTCCATTTTTTCGATGAGCGAAAGGATTTCAAGGCTCATATTTTAGGTGAGGATGAGGGGTAATCAAAGTGCAACGCATCGGTTAATAATAAAAAAACTACACAAACCAGAACAGTTGCTGCAATAGGAAGAATTTGATTTTAAAGTATTTGAAATAATTAGAGTCGAAAGTAAGTATTTACCCCGAAAAAATACTTAATATTGTAGTTTTAAAATCATAAGCCACCTCTTGTCTGGCAATAGTTTACAAGTATATTTGTAGATATTTATAAAAGCAGACATTTTCCATAAGATTCAGACAACTTATTGGATTGGGGAAAACGTTTATCTTGAGTTAGAATTACCAACTGCATACAAAACTATCTTGAATCATGGTGGCTTTCTAACAGAACTAATGATAATAAAGAAAATACATTTTCTCCTAGAGAAATTCATTTTAGAATGCTGTTATGCCTTTTTACTATCACAGGAAAAAAATGTTAAATTTAGCTGTAATCCGTCGGCTTTCATGATCGTTTAACTTCATGCAAAATTTCGTTAAATCTTAATTAATCACATTGAGATGAGCAGAAAATTACAATGTGAGAGAGGTTGACAAAATATAGCTGGTCGGATTATATTATTGATCAAGAGCTATAATATAATAAGAGCTATAATATAATAAGAACTATAATATAAAAAGAGACATAATATAATAAGAGACATACTATAATAAGAGATATAATATAATAAGAGATATAATATAATAAGAGATATAATATAATAAGAGACATAATATAATAAGAGACATAATATAATAAGAGCTATAATAAGAGATAAGAGATATAATATAATAAGAGATATAATATAATAAGAGCTATAATATAATAAGAGACATAATATAATAAGAGATATAATATAATAAGAGATATAATATAATAAGATATATAATATAATAAGAGATATAATATAATAAGAGATATAATATAATAAGATATATAATATAATAAGAGCTATAATATAATAAGAGATATAATATAATAAGATATATAATATAATAAGGGATATAATATAATAAGATATATAATATAATAAGAGATATAATATAATAAGAGATATAATATAATAAGAGATATAGTATAATAAGAGATATAATATAATAAGATATATAATATAATAAGAGATATAATATAATAAGAGATATAATATAATAAGGGCTATAATATAATAAGATACATAATATAACAAGAGATATAATATAATAAGAGCTATAATATAATAAGAGACATAATATAATAAGAGATATAATATAATAAGAGATATAATATAATAAGAGACATAATATAATAAGAGATATAATATAATAAGAGATATAATATGATAAGAGATATAATATAATAAGAAATATAATATAATAACAGATATAATATAGTTAAGAATTGTGTATGCGCAACTACTTTCTTTTATAAATTATAATATAAGTCGCGTTTCATTAGTAGTTTACATGCCTTTGATTCTATCTGAAGAGAAACAATTGATCCTCAGAACAAACTTACAAAGAGAGCAAGATCTACCTTGAATATATATATATATATATATATATATACATTTATATATATATATCATTTCAACACGGTAGTGTTTGAAGATATAGTTAAGTGTTTTTTTTTTACTCATTAAGTATTGCTTTAAAGCTTCACCGCTTACTCTTGAGACCAAATTTCAAACAATATTTACAGTTCATAGGTCATCCTCTCAGCTTTATTTGGATATAAAAATTTCAGTTCTCGTGCATTACAGCAAATGTAACCATAAACCTACTCTCATGTTCCTTAATTAGTCGTACGACTTTTGAAAAAAAAAGTATTAAGAATAAAAAAGGAACGCGAAAGACGGTTTCTCCTGATCGTCTGTTGGTTACTATAGCAAGTTTTTCAACAGTGGCGTTGTTGAGACGATTTCTTCTGATTGGCTGTTAGATAATATAGCAACTTTTTCATCGCGACCTTCATAAATCATAGCGGGAATGTCGGTCGTATGATATCTTATTTGGGCTATATAGAAATAGTTTACAAAGGTTATGCTAGGGCTGGTAATCTCTCGTTTGCAACACCGTCTGTTAATTCTGTTTCTCTCTTTTTCCGTGCTAGAGCTGATGATATTACTCTAACAACGTCACCGTTAATTCTGCTTCTGTCTATTTTATCCCTCTTCTTTATTTATTTACTAAATTACGTCTCTTAATTGATTTTCTAAAAAAATTATCATTGTAGAATTTGGTAGTTATTTTTTTATTGATTAATGCCAATGCGCATGATATTAAATACTAATATAAAAAGTTATTTCCAAGCAAACCAAGGGAAAATCATAGACACATAGACAAATGCGAGCAGGAAAAGTAATATGGTTAAAATTAAACTTAGAAAAGTAAAAATATTAGTAGTTTAAATAGAAAAAAAAAGACAAAATATTCTATATAAAAAGTAAATAAATTTAATAAATGTAAATTATTGGAGCATTAATGATTTAAAGACAATCAATATAACATTATATATAAATTCTTACTGCTGAAATATTTTAAGTTATAAATGTCTTATATTTTTACTAGAATATCTTGTATTCTTGTTTTTCACGTTTTAACAACCAGCCCTTTTACTTTTCTAAGTTTAATCTTAGCAATATTACTTTTATGCTCACATTTTCTATAATATATATATATATATATATATATATATATATATATATATATATATATATATATATACATATATATATGTGTATGTATATTACATTATATATATTACATTATAGATATATTACATATATATTATATAAATGTTATTTTATTAATATATTATATTACAAAATGCGCATCCTAATATATATACATATATATGTATATATATATATATATATATATATATATATAAATGTAAATTTGGTTCGTTTCAAACGAATAAAACCATATTTCTACGTTTCCAATTTATTTGAAATTTTCAGACAACCCATCTTTAGAGTCGAGGTATTTTTATGTTATTAAAATAAATTTACCTCGCGAATTATTAAAATATTAAATAAAATAAATATTTTTTTTTAACCGTGGTGCGAATCTGTTCTGTTGATAAAACTGAACTTCCGGTTCGATTCAATTCACAGCCACGAATTGACGAAAGATTTCATTTTCTGTTTAGTAAGTAAAAAAAAAAAAAAAAACAACATAATTCATTTGTTTATCTTCCTAATTTTTTAATTTACACATTTTTTCTTTATTATATAAGGCCAAAAAAAAAGTTTGTCGCTTGCTTTTTGAGTGTTTCTTTTTTGTTTTTCGATATAAGATTGGTTAGAATGAAAAAAAACACACGATTTAAAAAATAGCGCAGATCACTCTCTGCATTAGCTCCGAAAAATGTTACTAAACATTTATTAATAATTTCTCATTTTTACAAACATTTGATTTTAAATTTCTTTTTAAATGACGACTTTTATCGACTTTGTTTTAAATTACCCCCCAAATGGTGTTTATTCCGAAATCCGTTGTTAACATGGAGAGGTTGAGGGTGTTTATTCTGAAAGCCGTGCTTAACATTTGTGGAGGTGGACCTAATGTAAATAAATAAATAAATAAATTAAAAAAAAACAAAATCATTTACTGATAACTTCTCACTTTTACAAATATTTTTTAATTTAGATGCGCGGATGAACAAATTGTTGAATAGTGCGAAAACAAAACGTTTTTGCAATAAACTTCGGGATAATTTTTGGGGTAAATATTTACATTTAGGTCCACCTCCACAATTTTATTTTTTAAATGACGACTTTTATTGATAAATAAATTTACTTCTCCGCAGCTTTTATTTATAAATAAATCTACTTCTCTGCCACGGGCACTGAACCCCTCCTTTTTTTAAATAGTATTTTCGGGTGGGTATGCTGACAACATATATCAGTTAAATTTTTCAAATAGCCCCCCTCCCCTCCAAAAGTGGTGTTTATTCCGGAAGCTGTTCTTAAGATGAGGAGGTTGGGGGGGATTCCAAGGTGGATCTAATCTAAAAAAAAAAAGTTTTTTATGCGCACATAAGCAACCATTTTTTATTAACTTATTTTTGTTACTTTTTTTTATTTTAAAATTAGAAAATTTCAATGAATACAATAATAAATCATTTATCATTAATATATGTTTTTGGTTTTGTGTTGAATGAAACTTTTTTTCATTACAACAATAATGAATCAATTTAAATCTTCCGGCATGCGTTTAAGGGTTACGAAATTATCAATAAATCGTTTAGTTACTAAGCCAACGTCAGTAGATAAAAAAAATGTTACGTGCGCATGCATTAGCCTTGAATAGGGGGGGAGGCTAAGTGAGCGACCATCAAATACTTCTGCTGGTCGCCATGGAACTCAACACCCAAGGAGTACCTAAAGTGCCACTTATGCACTTATGTTATCGTGCTATTTTTTAAAAAAGTATTTTCCTGTTAAATTAAAATTTTACAATATGTTTTTCTTTTATTAATTTGTTAAGTGAAAGTACAGATAACCCGGTCGGTTTCTAATGTGAGGAAAATCTAGCCCCGCCCCCCCCCCCAAAAAAAGGGGTACTCTGGATAATAACAAAACATTAAAATTGCCTCAGTCTCGAAAAATTTCTTCTCTACTGAACGAGGAAACAAACGGTGAAGTGTAGTTCACCTTCTATTTCTCTCCCCCTCTCTCTTCCTCCCTTAATATCTCTCTCTATCCATCTCTCCCTTTCTTTCTCCAATCTATCTTTCTCTCTATATCACCCTCTCTATCTCTCTTTGAACCCCTTTCTCTCTCTCTCTAACTCCCTCTATCTCTCTCCTTTCCTCTGTCTCATCCCTCTCTGTTTCTAACTCCCCCTCTCTGTTTATCTATCAATCCCTTTATCTGTCTATCTCCTTCTTTTTATCTATTTTCCTCCCACTTTCTCTTTTCTATCTATATATCTTTCTCTCTATATCTGTCCATCTCTAATCCCTCATCCTATTTTAATCTCCTAAATTAATTACAGTGAATAAGGCATTGCCAAAACATGGATAAATCCTATTTTAGTCACCTTATTTACTGGCTGTGAGAATAGAAGTTATTTGGAAATTACTGCTACCTTGAACAGCACCAGAAGTAAATGGTAAAGCCTTTCTAATTAAATTGACTTTGGCAGCCATTTGGTAACAAAATGACATAGCCTTAGCTCTTGCTGCATGAGGAATACCTGCGACCTTGCTGCCAAGTAGAAGAATTATTTATTCTACTTTAAAACATTCAATATTTCAAAAATCTCATGGTCGGCATCTCCAAAACATCCAATATGGGGAAAAATATTGCAGAAATGCAAACTTATTGTTAAGGATGAATGCACAATGGTACGCAAAAAATCACTTGAGGCTCTTGGTCGATCCTTGCAATATTTGCGTGGCAATGTCAGACCATTTGGGAATGCAGTAATATTGCTTGCAGGGGATTTCAGAAAAAATGTTACCTGTTATTCTTCAATCAACACCAGCAGATGAAATAAATGCTTGGCTCAAATACTCTACTTTTTTGTTCCATGTGAAGACATTAAACTTAACTCAAAATATGCATGTACAGTTGCAGACTGTTCGATCCGCACAAAAACTTTTGCATTATTTGTGGGAAATTGGGTACGAAAAAGTGCCAGCTGATCAGAGTTAAGGGCAACATTCTTTGACTTTTAACTTCTGTAATTTCTGTAATTTGATTTCATCAAAAGAATAGTTAGTTTAAAAGGTGTTTGCAGATATTCAAACTATAAGAATTCCATTTGACTGAGTGAATGAGCTATTCTTGCAGGTCAATACAAAGATGCCCATGAACTTAACGCTATAATTAAATGTAAAATTCCAAGTGAGGTAGTCAAATACAAATCCATCGACACTGTTGTGAAAGCAGACAATGTGGTTAATTATCCGACAACTATATTTGCCAGGGATGCCACCGCATGTATTGCAACTGAAATTTGGTGCACTAATTATCATGTTGTGAAATATAAACCAATCCAAGCTTTGCAATGGCACATAGCTTGCAGTAAAAAAAAATAACAAACAATATTACAGAAACAACAATCTTAACAGGACCTTTCACAGATGAATATATCTTCATTCCATGCATTCCTATGATTCCACCGGATACATCATTACACTTTAGGAAATTGAACTTTCCAATTTTATTGTCATTTGCAATAACCATCAACAAAGCACAGGGAACAATCTTTACAATTGTGGGTCTTACAGTTACACACTGACTGTTTTTTCACATGGACAATTCATATTACGTATTCAAGAGTCACCAAACCGGAATATCTCTATATCAGCTAAGAAAATGGAACAACAAAAACTGTGTACCCATGCAAAATGGAAAATTAAACTTATAAGAAACATGCTTTTTCTCATTTTGGAACTTTTTCCATTGCGCCAATTTGAGACACAGCAACGCGTGGCAGGGTACAGCTAGTATATATATATATATATATATATATATATATATATATATATATATATATATATATATATTTGGATGTGCATTTTGTAAAAACACGGAAATAACGCTCAATACGTTAGTAGAGCTTTATATATTATAATATAATAAAATAATAAATATAATATTTTATGATATATATATCTATAATGTAATATATATAATGAAATATACATGCACACACGCACAAATATATATGTATATATATTTATATATATATATGTGTATATATGTGTGTGTGTGTGTATGTGTGTGTGTGTGTGTGTGTGTGTGTGTGTGTGTGTGTGTGTGAAAGAGAGTGTGTGGTGTTTTACTTATCTACGGAGCTTTTATAGTATAAAAAAATTATGTATAGATTTTTAGTATCTCTGTCGGTGTTCCATACGTGTAGAGCTTAATATAATCACATGACCATATATGCTGCAATCAAGCTACACAGAATTTCCCGCGTTTACACTCTTAGTATTTCGTCAGGCTCGATAGTAATTTCTTACCTTCGGTTTAATATACAGATTTTTTTTCCGGCCAATGACTTTATAGATATTTCGTTTGGTGGGCGCTGGTGTCGTTGCGCTTGTTGCTGTTGATGTTGCTGTCGGCGTTCACAGTGGTTCTTGTCCATAACTCTTAGACCGTGCTGGAACGACGTGTATGGAATAAATTCGTTGACTCTTCTTCAAAGACTTTAAAAGGAATGCACAGGCATCACCATACTTTCGATGGAAAATGTAATCTATTAATTAAACAGTATGTTTTCATAACGTTTCTATTTGATTGTGTTTCATGTGTAGAGCATTGTTATCTATTAAACCTTTTCAAAAAACGTATTTTTTGTCAAACGTCATTTCATCGCTCGCGTGGCCTTTATATCTTCCGCATTGACGCAATCAAACTGTTTTAATTTTAAAACAGTGCTGGAGGAGTTATTGTTTTTTTTTACGCCTCCGTACAGATTGGTACTACTTTTAACCAATTGAGATTTATTATACTAATAGATCACGAGTTCTGAATACGTAAACTAGTCAATTCTTTCAGTAAGTGGTATTTCCATTTGGATGCTTGGAATGTACTGTGATAGCATTAAGAAATATTTTTAGTTTTAGATTGTACATTCTCGCGCTAACCTGTTTTACAAGTGGAAGTTCGTAGAAATAAATTGTGTTCAAAGGAGTTTAGTTTAATATATGGTGTGCAAAGCAAAGAATATAATGCGCTTTAGATTGTAGGTGAGAGAACGTGTTTTAGCTAAAGTCTTTTACACAGTTAAAAGCAAAACTCAGAGCTGAATCGAGCACGTACCATATAAATATCAATGCACTAGGGAAGGATAACTGAGGTCTCATCTTTGACGTACGAAGAAGCATGGAAGACAGGATAACAAGTTCGACAAAATTACGAAGTCAATCTTATACTCTGAAAAACTCTAAACCTATTAGGTAGGTAAATTAATGATCACGAATGCAAACAAATATGGACCCACTGTAAAATTCAAATTACAAAGAGTACAAGAAAACATTAAACCTCTTACATTAATTGGTATTAATAAACTATATCACTAAGATCTTATGATTACTCAGAATGCAATTTATATTTAATACATATTATTAATAGGAGGAACAGTTGTGAAATTGTAAATTTGAAAGACAGGAAACAGGTGTTTTAAGAAAAATAGTTTGCATATCGCTTTATAAATCGCATCTTTTCTTTTAAAAAATCGCGCCTTTTTTTTAAAAAATCCTTTAAAATAAAAGAAACGAAGCTATATGATTTAAAAAATAATATGTCATTGTAAAAATTAACAAGGACAAGTGACATATGTATGTATATATATATATATGTATATATATGTATGTATGTATATATATACATTTATATATATATATATATATATATATATATATATAATAAGTTATAAAATGTATATGGCGATAAAGCTACATTGAATATTCCGCGTTTCATCCACTCTAGGACTCCTAAGGCTAATGCACATAAGCCTGAGAAGTCCTAGAGTGGATGAAACGCGGAATATTCAGTGTAGCTTAATCGTCATATACATTTTATAACTTACGAACTAGCTCTACCTACGTATATAGCACTTTTGACGTAAATACTTAAAGTTTACGCATAAAACTATACTTTCGTATATTAATTTTATGTGAGTAACTTAAGTAGTTATATATATATAAAAATATATTTTATAAAGCTCCCCTCTTCGGTAGAGCACTCTCGTAAATTATCTTACTCGCTTCTTAATTTAGCTGAAATAATGCGAAGCTCACAATTTGTTTACAAACAAAACGTTTGAGCCCTCTCCGAGTAGCGGACGGATGTTTATTTAAATACGCATTCGGACAGTTTAATTTCGGCCACCGATTCCGTAGTCAGGGGGTAGGACTGCCGACTGTCATCACGACGGTTCTAGGTTCGATCCTCGGCTTGGGAGAGGTGTTAGTCTAGCGGCACTGATGAGTTGTGAAACAACGAAACAGGTCTGTATGTCGATGACTAAAAATATATTTTATAAAGCTCCCCTATTCGGTAGAGCACTCTCGTAAATTATCTTACTCGCTACTTAATTTAGCTGAAATAATGCGAAGCTCACAATTTGTTTACAAACAAAACGTTTGAGCCCTCTACGAGTAGCGGACGGATGTTTATTTAAATACGCATTCGGACAGTTTAATTTCGGCCACCGATTCCGTAGTCAGGGGGTAGGACTGCCGACTGTCATCACGACGGTTCTAGGTTCGATCCTCGGCTTGGGAGAGGTGTTAGTCTAGCGGCACTGATGAGTTGTGAAACAACGAAACAGGTATGTATGTCGATGACTAAAAATATATTTTATAAAGCTCCCCTCTTCGGTAGAGCACTCTCGTAAATTATCTTACTCGCTACTTAATTTAGCTGAAATAATGCGAAGCTCACAATTTGTTTACAAACAAAACGTTTGAGCCCTCTACGAGTAGCGGACGGATGTTTATTTAAATACGCATTCGGACAGTTTAATTTCGGCCACCGATTCCGTAGTCAGGGGGTAGGACTGCCGACTGTCATCACGACGGTTCTAGGTTCGATCCTCGGCTTGGGAGAGGTGTTAGTCTAGCGGCACTGATGAGTTGTGAAACAACGAAAAAGGTATGTATGTCGATGACTAAAAATATATTTTATATATATATATATATATATATATATATATATATGAGAAAACAGTTACTGAAACATGCTAAAACACTTTGAAATGAGTTAGAAGCATAGTTAATCTGAAAAGGAAACACTAGATAACTGGATAGTCCTTAATCAGCGGAGTTTCGAAGAAATACTCTCCTTCTCATCAGACAGTAGGAATTAGCAAAAGGCGGCATCGGATTTTGCATGCAGAAGTATTTGATGACACAGCAAGTAAGTCAAAGATCTTACTTGAAAACAAAACAAAGTGAAGCAGAGGGAATATGGTGAAGAAAAAGGTGATTACACATGAATCGATAATCTGGTGGAAGATAAAAAAATCCAGTGACGGTAAAATCCAAATGGAAAACTTCAAGAAAGTTAAAATAATTTACTATTGTACAAGTAAAATCCAGGGAAATCCCGTAATTGGAAGAAGATGGGCCATAATAATCCAAAGGCAGAAATCCATGGATTAATTAACAAAACTGTGTAGAAGTAAAAAAGAAAAGATTCCAATAATATTAATAAAAGAAAAATAAAATATGCTTTTCACTCTACTTGTTACATGATAAGGGCTGTCCCCTTTTCATGTAAGTATAAAAAATAGAGAAATTTAGTTAAAATGAACATGAAATAGAATAGACGAAATTCAAACCTCGTAAATTAGGTTTAGAAATAGATTACGAGAATTAGAAAATGGAATGTAAAACAAACCATTGTTTAGCTTAGAGATAAAATAGTTTCAAGAAAAGAATGTGCGTTGTCAATTCTGTTATGAAAAATTCAATTGAAAGAATGCAACTACAAGATAATTTAATAAACATGTTTTTAACATATTGGAAATATAGGTTACTGGGAATGTAAGTTAAAATTCCTTTTGTAAACAAAGGAAAAAGTTTTGGACACGCATATCCAGAACACGTGAAAGAAGACACATGTTTTAACTTTTTTATGACGTCATGGAAAATGGGACGTTCTAGATATAGTTAGAAAACTTTAGAGTTAAGGGAGAAACGGAGAGAGAGTCTGATGACGACAGACGACAGTCCAGACATGGGCATTCGAATCTAGAAGCGAGACGGTCACTTTTGAAATTAGAATGTGAAGCTTTGAATTCTTGACTCAGAAAACCACGACCGGTCTGGAGAAGAAATAAACCCATCATGTGTTTTTATAAACGTCGTCTTTGTGCTGTAATTCTACCAAAAGGTAAAGTAAAAATTGTTATTATATGCTTATATATCTGTGTTATAAAATGTCTTGACATACACATCTCATATCTACAATGTAAACTCTACATCTCATATCTACACTTCTAAGTATGAACATTTGAATATCTTTATAAAACGAACAATCTCTCAACAACAATCTCTCTAAGTCTTACAACATCCCTCTCTCTAAAACCCACAACATACCTCTTAATAAAAGACTCCCTCTCTAAGTCAACAACAAACTCTTAATAAGTCTCTAAACATCATCTCTAAGCATCACTCTAATAGGACTCTCTAAGACCCTAGGACTCCTATACAACTTACTTCCGAGACATAAAAATAAATAAGAAAGAAGGGGGGAGAAAAAACAAGATGATAAAGTTAAATATAAAATATAAAATAAAGTAAAGGGAAACAAAATTCAAAATGACCCAGACAGGAAATGTTAAAGGCGCGAAAAAATAGATAGGGCAAAATAATAATAATATAGGTGAACTGAAATGTACAGGTCATCACTTAAAAATGTCAGCAAGAGTTGTTAGACAACACTAAAAAAACAAATAAAAAAATAAATTTATGAATAAATAGAAAATAAATTATAAATAAAGTATAAATAAATAAATAAAAATAAAAAATAAAAAAATGAAATAAAATAAAATATAAAAATATAAAACAAAAATAAAATAAAAATTATTTAAGGGGAGAGGATGGCCGGTATCTGCAAATTCAGGAAAATATGCATATAGTAAAATATAAGTAAATATGCATACAAGATATGACAATGTGGGTAGATTAATATATTAGAGAGATAGGAAAGTTTAAAGAATAAAGCAGAAAATGCAGATAAATAACCGGCCATGCAAAGCAGAGATAAAGAATTAAAATAAAAGAGTATAAAATTATAAAGTATTAAGAAGTATGTAGAAAAACGATAAAGTTAAAGATTTTTTTTCATATCTATATAAAGGGTAAAAGTAATAACTATGTAATTTCAGAATTGCCATAATTAAATTTGGACTTATGTTTACAGAAAGAGATCAGTTCATTTTTAGAATGTATTATATTGTTACTTTGAGGGGAAGAAATTATAGTTATAGCTTCGGTTGTGCAGAGGCGACATGACTTAGAGCCTGTACTATTATACTCAACTTTTTTATGATAGTCCATTTGATTGAGAAGGGGGTATTGTTAGAGTTAAGTTTTTTAATTAAAGTGGTTAGAGAAGTTCCTTGGAGTGCAAGATAAGAAGGGAGAAATATGAAAAAAAGCAACTATATATCAAGTTATTTGTCCATCAACGTTTCGTCTTCATCCTAAAATTTAATCGTAATGAATAAATTGAAGGTACTAAAAGAGCAGTCCAAAATTTGAAAAGAGATTCGTCGTGAATAGTATGACTTGGTTCTATTTAAGAACGAGAAAATCGTTGGGTATCCAAAATATTTTAAGCGTTGTAACGAGAGTAAGATTGTTGTAGCCGTTAATATATTTCCAAACTATATGATGTAATATCGCTCCTTGCTGAATAAACCTGATCGGTATAATTTAATTGGAGATGTTAAACTGAAATTAAATATGTGTACTTTGTTATGTAACTTATTCTATATGATCCTATGTATTAATTATTATGGATGGTGTTTTTTAGGTGCGAGAGAGTTACCTGTGTCTAAAATTAAATTATGTTCTTAATGAGTTTCTTTATTACTGTCGATAAATTATAGAAACGTCAAAATTCATTAACTGTGCTTGAATTTTCGATTATCGCTAATTCGATAAGTCTCTTTGATATATATATATATATATATATATATATATACACACATATATATGTATATATATACACACACACATATATATATCTATATCTATATATCTATATATATATATATATATATATATATATAAACTATGCCTCTCTGTTTAAATATTTCCAAACTCTAACTCCACTTGAAGGAGAAGTCGTAGAGCGGCGATTGGGGCATCAAATGATTAGATTTCTTTTATAGACTATCATTTTACGTGTCTTTAACAGGTTAAAATTGTTTTTAATGTGTCAAAAAGGGCCAACCTGGAAAGGAACTCGTTACACATTTTTTACATCATCTTAGTCTATTTTTAATCGGTTCATATGCGTGTCATGTTGGTACAATGCAACGTCACCAACTTTGAATGCTACAGATTGGCTTTCTGTTCCGATTCTAGCTGATGGCAACCAATGAGTTTTTTTTTCTAATTTTGAAATCACGGCTCTATAATAATATATGTAAAATCTGGGCAATCATGTTTAAGCGCATTTGATGACCTGGAAAACCCCTTCCCATACATAACCAATGGAATGTTAGAACTAAAGGGGATATAAAACAGGGATGCTGCTTGGGATAAACTTATTCACTATACTACGTTATTAAATTTGGCGTAGCTTGAACATCAGTGACGTAACTCCATTCTGAGGCTCTATACATGCATATAAGCTGGGAACTGCTTCGTCTTGAATTACATGCCACTGACATAGACACTGTGGTAGGTGACTGTTTTTTTTTTAATTAAGTAATGATAACAACACAAAGAAACAGACAAAATATAAAAGCCGTACTGCTCACGAGACTTTCCTATACGGCACATAATAACAATTTTTGTATTATGCAAATATTGACTTTTCCTTTTACATAAAAATAGAATACAAAAGACTAAACACATTTAAATAAATATGCGCATCCAAAGTCTATACTCATTCAGAAGAAAAGTACCTCTTCCAAAAATGTCTACTATTAATAGGGGAGTCATGTGCAAAAGAAACACGCACAAAAATTTAAGTAGAATACAGACCCTACTAAAATAGTCCTATTATTAGTTGGAAACCAATTTTTATTACGGTGATGGCGGTTTTTAAACAAATCTGATTTTGTATCTTATGATATAATGGTAGTTTAAGGTTAAAAGGATTGGTATTCATGCAGAACAGTGATCGTAATGAAATAATACTGTTATTTAAAAACTTGTTAGTAAAATGATGATAATGTGTTTTTTTAACTATTATATACTTTCACCTAGAAAATAACAAACTAGATACACAGAAAATACTGTGAAATTTATGTTTTAAAAATATTTAAAAATAGAACAGTCCGTAACTTACATGAGCAGCGACAGATTTTATTGCGAATAGAATGTTGAACATAGGTCAATACCGAAACTTTCTATCCTTTTAGTTTGTCATTTAATACTTATATTCAATGATCTATTTTTTTTTTGACAAACTACTAACATAACATACATCGATTTTTTTTTTAGTTTGGAATTTCAAGTTGTATTTTATAAAGTCGTGAATTATCGTGATTTAACTCGTTGTCTGGAGTAATCTTCATAAAAACAAATTATTGAAAAAAGTTCAAAGTTTATGGCATTACTTTTCCAAACACTCTTTCTGTTTAATTGATTGACATTTTTATATATTAGACGTTGAAAAAAGATCCTCATAAGTGAATTATGGAGGATACACTTTTTTTGAATTTCTATACTTTTCATTGCATGATATCTTGACAAACACATAAGTGGGCAGACATACGTAAAGTACAACGTATAAAATATATTAATATGGAAAAAGTTAAAATGAAATATGATGTTAGACACACAACCGTTTAATAGTTGCGGTAGGTTGTTTTGTTTTCTTGCACACCAACCATTTTCCGGGTAATTTGATTCCAAATCCAGTTATTTTAGAAATAGTAATCCTGTTGCAATTGAGTTATTTTGTAGAAGGTTTTTTTTTATTATGAAATCTCTCTGTTTCTTTAATCGCTAGTTTGTAGTGCTGGTATTGTTTTATAGTGGCTTTTATAATTTTTGTTTTCTGTCCTGCAGAACATGAATGGATTTTTAAATGAGAAAGGAAAAAAGGGTTACAGTATTTATGTTTTGTACATTTCATGTTAGGTAACCAGTCAGGAAGTGGGAAGGGGTGAGAAAGAGAAATGGAAACTGAGAGAAAAGGAAAAAGGGAAAAAAGTTCGTTGTTGATTTTGTTTTTCGTTTTGCAGAACATAATATAGTTTTGCAAAAGAAAGTACAAATACAAAAAGCATCAATGTTAAGTGCATTTCGTCTTAGGGAACCAATGTCTTCCGACAGCCTGATATGGTAACACCAGACCGTTTAATAGTAAAGTGTCATTTAAAGGTAAATAAAACGAAAATATTGCCGAATTCAAGCTATAAAAATTGACTATTTACCTATTGTGTTGAAAAGAAAACAATACTTACTACCTGGCTCTATATATTTATTGGACACTGTTGAAGTAAATTCTTAAAGTTTACGCATAAAATTATACTTTCGTGTATTAATTTATTTGATTAAATGAAGTAGTTATACATATATGTGTGTGTATGTCTGTATATGTATGTATGTATATATATGTATGTGTATATTTATGCATGTGTATATATGTGTATATATATGTATTAGTATATATATATATATATATATATATATATATATATGCGTGTATGTATATATGACTGGATATGTATATATATGTATTATGTATGTGTATACACATGACTGTATGCATGCGTATATATTCTTGGTATGTATATTCATATATATGTATGTATGTGTATATATTGTGTGTGTAAAGTCTCCGACATTATAAGACAAGCTGGTGTCACTCCCATTACAGCTGCCAGGTATCTTCACAAGCTCGACTACTACTGTAGAGCTGCGAGACGGAAATCTATTCCCGTTGGCTTTTAGCAAAGTGTGTCCTCTGTCATGGTATTGTAATTATTCTGTTTTGTCATAGTTTAGTAATTCAAATATTCTCCTTGACACACTGGATATTCAAGCATTTAAAAGCGACGTTGTATCTAACCCTATCCCCGTGGACAGGCATGTAAATAGAATAACTTATATACGGCCGAAATAAAAGTGCATGAATAAATTACCAGCAGATTATAAGTATAATCTTTTCATCCGTTTTACTCTCGAGCATTTCTCCAACACAGTAAGACACAATTAATCAACCAAGAACCACATCATTCTACATGACACATAACATAAATTATATCAATGGATATACATCTTATAGTAAAAACAAGGAAAAGAATATGCTTTTGTGCTAGCTCTTATTATGAGTGCAAAATAAACAATGATGATGAAATATGTCCTCAAAAGTTTTTATACACAATATCAACATTTCTATTTCGAACTAATAGCTGAAAACCGCGAAACCTTCGTATAAAAAAATATTATTAAAAAATATAAATCAATATGGCGTCATATTATTTTCTTAACAATATTATTGTATGATAATAAAGATCTTATTGTTAGCATTGTTTTACCCGATGTTTTTGTAGTTAGGATTCTTTCAAGAAATGTATCGGGTACTCGTTAGGGGCACAAGGCGAATATTGCGAACATCTGACATGAAATTGATTTTATGGAATGAACTGGATTTGAACTTTGAACACCCAGGTTTTCAGTTATTGTTATTTACTAAAACTAATTGTCTACATATTTTAATAAAATCTGTCTAAATGTAAACAAATCACCGAAAAATAAAAATTAGCGATAAAGTTGGCAAATTGAAACTTAGAGAAGTATACATTTTGCTCAAAGATCACAAATGTGACTTCAATAATAACTCCACCACTCGGTTGATAAACCCAACTAAACCAGAAATAGGTAGAATTAGCAAAGCAATAATTTCTAGAATAAAAAATACATCAAACAAGACCTAGAATTAAACCAGTGGGCAAATACTGCCGAAGCAATCATGTGGTTTAAAAATATAGAAAACAAAAATAAATGTACGTTTATACATTTAGACATCATAGACTTCTATCCTTCGATATCCGAAGAACTTTTCAACATTGGCCTGGAGTTTGCCGTGACATACACTGATATATCCAGGGGAGAAATCTACATTATTAAAAGCGTAGAAAATCAGTTCTAGTAAATAACAATATCCAATGAATAAAAACTAGAATGACAAATTCTTTTGATTTAGCGATGGGTGCCCTAAATTCTGCGACGAATCAGATCTTGTGGGATTATACATTCATTATACTCTCACAAGCATATTTGATACTACGGATATTGGCCGATATAATGATGATAGACCAGCTTTAATAAAATCCTCTAACAAAGTCAAGGGGGGTAACTTTGAGAAAATCATACACAAGGAAATGAAAAAAGTAGACAAAAAATAGTCGTACTTGCTAATATAAAAATAACGAACTTCCTGGGCATCACGTTAAATTTAGATAAAAACACATATGAACCCTACTTAAAAGATAACGTTACCCCAATATACGTAAACCCTGAGGGCAATAACCGGCAATCAATTATAAAACAGATTTCTAACTGGATCGTAAGTAGACTCAGTAATAACTCAAACGATGGAAATGTATTTAACAGGTCAATCAATATCTACGAAACAGCCCGAAAGATAGTAGATAAAAAAATATTGATCTCAAATATAAGTAACAAAACACCAATAACTATAATAACACAATAAATAGAAGAAAAAGAAATATAAACTGGTATCCGGTGCCATACAATCAAATGTTAAAAACAAAACTTAGAAAGAAATTTCTAGATCTCATTAAAAAGCACTTTCCCGTAACCAATCTCTTACACAAAATTTTCATAAAATAACCTAAAGTCATCATACAGCTGCTGCAAAAATTTAGCGATGATAATTAAATCACATAATAACAAAATATGAAATAAAAGCAATGAAAACAATAACAAAATAAACAATAAAAAGTGGACATCATGAAAAAAATAAAACTAATAGAAAGACACATAGAAATCCGACTACTACTACTACTACTACTGCTACTACTACTACTACCAATAATAATAATAATAATAATAATAATAATAATAATAAAAATAATAACCCAACTTCGAACAATGACAATCATAGTAGAAATAAAAAGATATATACTAATAATGAACAAGATAAATGCAACTGAAGATCCCGCCCACTTTGTACACTTCAAAATAAATGTCTAACGAAAAGCATTTACCACGCCGCAATATTTGCGAGAGAAAACCTGAATAACAAGAAATATTACGTAGTTATGCCTACCTTAGATTTCAAAACGCGATAGTATGACCACAAAAGTACATTCAAAAATTAAAATAAAAAACGAATAAAAACGATACAAGCAAACCAATACTGGGAAAGCGGACATTCGCCGGTAGTTGAATGATAAATAGTAAGACAAACGCACACATGTAGAGACCTAGACGATCCTTCATGAAAAATTATGCCTTCATGAAAAATGATCTATCCTGTACTTAAAAGAACCCAACATCTATTACATTGTAGGAGCGAAATAGCGAACAACTGTGGACACAGGATAATATTTACTCTAGAATTGCGATACCAAATAATTTTAAAATTAACAATAACAACAGAAAATAGATAGATAAAATAAACATACGTATACAAAAATTATCATATATATATATATATATATATATCGACTAACATACTATATTTTTTAAAAAGTCACATTTAGCTACATATAGGGTTAAAATATGTCAGCTCACTAGATATCTACGCTTCCCACGAACAAGCACACACAAAGGGAGGTTGTAACCTAAGGTAAATTGGGCCTTTGTCCTGTAAGTAATCTGCCAATTGGCTGATTAGGAGGGGCACGATGGAAACTAGGAATCTGATTGGCTAACTAAAACTCAATAGAATGTGCGTATATTAAAACGCGAGAAAACCACAACCCTTCGCATAAGCCTGACGAATCCTAACGTTGATGAAACGCAGAATATTCTCTGTAGCTTGATTGCCATATGTATCTTTACCACTTACTATATATATATATATATATATATATATATATATATATATATATATATATATATATATATATAAAGTATGATTTCTTTTAGTTGAAATTTTATTTGAAATTTATATCTTAAATTAATATAATTCTTACTTCGGCGTACATTTATAACACGTTTTTAAACTTTTAGTGCCTACGCCGATCACCAAAACAAATAATAACTAATCGATTTTTTGCTAATAAAGTAATAAACGTTTAGAATTAATGGCAACTTCCGACTGAGATTAACAACTAACATGAACATACTATAGAATATTTTACATCGTAATGAGATTAATACACAAAAAATGTAATGATATGGTAATGGAGAATTTTTATGACATGTCGGATGTAATATTTAGGAAAATTATATATTTATGCTGCTGAATATAATTAATTTACCATTTCTAATGAACCAGATTATTCTGAAAGAAGTCGTTTGCACAATATCTTTCTAGAAATACATCGGGTACTTACGGCATTTTTATAATTAAAAGTTGCAACTAAGAGAGTTTTTTTGTGAAACGAACTGGATTTGATCTTCGTACAATCATGTTTTCAGTCGTTTCCTTTTACCACCGTCACTTTCACGATAGTTTAAGAGAAAATATAGTAAATGCACAGAATAGTTAACACTTTGGAACTAATGATCACACTAATATAACAAAATGTATATATAAGTTAGAATAAAATTCCCTACAAATCTCGGCTATCTTTTTTACGTTGAAACAATTTGTAAAAAAAAAGTGTATTACGTTTGATAACCTAACCAAATGACGGATTTCGCGATATCTTTATATGAAAGAGAGTACGAGTTTTCAAGTTATAATTGGTTTCAACTTTTATGTTGTAATTATCTTCAAAATATTTTCTTTCGTTCATTTGTTACTGTTCACCTATTTAATTTTACCCACGTAAATAGTACATCATATATACACTATTCGGCAAAGTTACAGAACATTAAAGACTTCTGAACCAAGGAATCTAGACAGCAACAGCTGTTTTATATGAAACGCATGAGAATGTATTTCTCTACTAATTTGCATTATTTTATACGTATATAAAATAATGCAAATTAGTAGAGAAATACATTCTCATGCGTTTCATATAAAACAACTGTTGCTGTCTAGATTCCTTGGTTCAGAGGTCTTTAATGTTCTATAACTTTGCCGAATAGTGTATATATGATGTACTATTTATGTGGGTAAAATTAAATAGGTGAACAGTAACAAACGAACGAATGAATCAAGTGCAATAAACGCAGGCTGGAGGCTAGGGAGCACGTACTGCCGTGTGGATCGAAGTTTCACCGCTGTGTGTATGAAATTTGCAAACTTGCTGGCTGGGTTAGCAGCGCATTCATTGGCTATCCCGCTCCGTGTCGCTGGGTTTATATCAGTATCTATGTTTGGCACCACGAAGCAAGTTATTCCCCGCATCAGAGGCGATCGGCCTGTTATTAGTTCGTCGAGTCGGTGGTTTCCTGGTGCAAATATTGATAAACAGAGTGTAAGCATTCTGGCCAGTGGTTAAGAGAGAGAGAGATAAAGAGAGAGGGAGGGAGAGAGAGAAAGAATATGAGAGTGAGAGAGCTTGTGTCAAAAAGGCCTTCACTATCGATCCAATTCGCGAGGCGACCGACTAATAAATAAAGTAAAAGTATGAGGGGGGAGTATTTGAAAGGGGTGAGCGTAGAGATGGTTGGGCAGTGTTTGATAAAAGTGAATGTTTACGGTGGTGGATGTGTCTCTGCTTGACTGGGAAGGCCGATATTAGATGAGAAAGTGGGTAGAAAGGAATATGGTCGATGCGGAAACAAGAAAGATGTGAAATAACGTTGGATTGGCGGAGATAATAAAAGATAGAAAGACCTGTAGAATAATAACAAAAAAAAAAACACTAGAAGAAAACCCACCCTACTGCGGGTAAATTAATTACCCCAAGCAGAACAGATTTCTTCTAATTTTATGTCCTTTTACGAAAACTAATATCAAGATGAATTATATTAAACCTTATGTATATATAATTCGTCTCCATGTTTTATTTTGAACTCAAAACGGAAAAAAAGCTCTCAAAATCGATGATAAACGCAATACAGACAGCCCGCAAATATAGCCAACACGTAACAGACATTAATCCCTAACTACTAACATTAATAACTATCCCATCTCTACAAAAAAGAATAAAATAGACATAACAATATCGCAAGTGACTTGCTCAACAAATCTGGATGTCAATTGAAAATCTAAATCTTATGCTAAAACCAAAGTCAAAACCGATGTATACTCCATACAATGTCTTGATTTTGGTAAAGTGCACATTGGCGCTTAAGATGAGACCTTGTGAACACAAGAGAAACATAAATACATATACCAGACTCAACAATATTGTCTCTCACATAATGGAGTATGATCAATAGTGTTGTGACAATTAATCACAAAATCGGAATCGGGAATCGAAAAAATCGAAACTTTTGGTCTATATCGAAATCGGAAAAATGTGTGCCTATATTCCGATGCCAAAACGATTCCTTTATTTATTTTCATTTGATTTTTTTTAAAAACAAAATCTTCCACTTCTGGTAGAAATTATATGGTACTATCGCTTTTCAGGGGAGCGTTACTTGGTTGAGAAACGTTCTGGGAACGCACCAGCTACCCGAGGGAATAAACGATGTCCCCACATAAGCACATGGAAACATCAACAAAAACAGATCGAGATGTCGGTAGCTATTATTTTTGGTTATGCCCTGGACTATTTTTAAGAGTCAAATATTCGTCTAACCGCAACATTTATAACACTATCAGCCGGTCACTGGCGTATGACCATCTGTACGTGTTACACTAAATGTCTTAGAAACGGTCCCATGACGATGTGAAGATGGGACAGTCGTTATGGTCGGTGTATCGAGAAGGAAAGCATACCTGAGATGTTGGATGTGGGTGTGTGGCTTATTCCTCCTCTCAAGATGACATTTTTCACCCTGTTGGCATTCGTGTTGGAATCTTCCTTCTTCCTCTGGACCGTTTCGTTGTTTATTAAAGATATTTATCGCAGACACAAGAAAACATACAGAGCGACGCAATCGCTATATATGAGAAATACAATAAACTATTTATTCTACAAAATGTATACAATATATATATATATATATATATATATATATATATATATATATATATAAGACAATCTACAATTGATAACCTTCAAAATTAAACTAACTAACCTAATTAAGGATGAGAGGAGTGGGATCCCTCTCGTTTACGGAGAGACAGAAATATGCATGTTGTGCGGGCGAAAAAGAGGCTGATCAAGGAAAGGGAATTCTGGGGTTGCATTACTGTGTATCCTTCCGCCTACAGCCAAATTACAACCGGGCCATGCTAAAGAGTGTGTTAACAACCGTGGCACAGATATATAGTGTCACAATAATAAAATAATAAATATTTATTAATTATAAGCTACCAGTAAAGCTATAAAACACCCCACAAGTTTGTTTTTTTATGTTTCGAGAAAATATATGCATATTTAACTCGTGCTTTTTATTGTAATCCTGACAAAATAAAAACTTAAAATCATTATAGATTTATAAGAATCGGAATCGGTAATTAAATCGGAATCGGGAATTCAGTGCGGAATCGGTAATTGTATCGGAATCGGGAAATATATTGGAATCGTTCCATCACTTATGATCACCACCTTGACTTTAAAATTCAACTCTCGTAAAACCAATACACAACAAATCAGTACGTCGTTTCATGGAATCGGCTTTCATTTCCTACTCTACCAATATCAGAAAATGAAAGAAAAGGCTTAGATCATATTTTTCCTCACTCATCAAAAATCATTATAAACGTAAATAGCTTTGATGCCAGATAATTCTTAAATATACCCTTGAACGCATGTATATGCATATGTATGTATATATATGTATATGTATGTATATACACATGTTTGAATTAACATGTAAATATGTAATGCTTTATTTTATAATAATCGCAAATTCTATATAGGTATATAATTACCTAATTTACATATGTTTAGACATACTGCTCTTTTTATTATATATATACCCCTGAACAATTAACCCTGTAATTGTTGGTCATTTTTAATCCTGAGGCAGTGCCCGGATAAGATTGAAAACACCTTGAACTTCAACGTTTTTCCTTCTACATTTTTACCATCGTAATATTTATTAGAATTTTGATAAATACATATTACGTGATTTTGATTGAAGCAAAATGCTAAAAAAGACAAACTTACAATTAAAAAGTCTTAGGAAAAAATTGAATACAGGGAATTTTGCATAATTGGAATGCAATGACTGGCAGCATCATATTCTTTTTATTGTGTTGACTCTTGGGTGTATATCAGACACAGTTAGACAGAGATCCACATCACTCTATATAAAAGCATATATGATATCAACGGATACACATTCAAGAGTCAAATCAATGAAAAGTATATGCAGTTGTCCTAGCCCTAGTAATTACTATAGATTAAATCTATTCGAAATTTGAAATATTTAGATTTTGGAATGAGAGGAATAAGCACTAGTAGAATACGCAATGCAGGTAAAATAAAGTCTCCGATCAAAACAGCATTCTTCTATACTTGCAGTTCCGCCTGGCTTTTCTCGGACCCTATGTACTGTTAATTACTTGATCTACGCGTGAATACACTTTATGTAACATTTCAAATGTTTCGACCAAAATTTGTCTGAGTAATTTCGAAAGGACCGCAGAGGTCAATTTTTTAAAACATTTACCCCGACGTTTACCCCAAAACATTTATTTGTTGGGTCTCAAATTAAATTATACAGTTTGATCCAGGGCAAAGTAACCTACATTGGAAATTTCAAGTGTTTCGATCCAAAATAGGCTGCGGAGTTATGTAGAGTTTTTAAAGGTCAAATCGTTGAAAATTGATTTGACAGTCAAATGTCTGGCCAAAAACTGATTTAAAAGATTTCCCTAAATCTGAATACTCTTATGTCAAATCTCGGGTCTCTAGACCGGAAATGGACAGAGTTATTTGGTAGGGAAATGTAAACAGACACACAAACAGACAACCATTTTCACTTTTATAGATATATAGATTCATGTTTTCTTGCGAAGATTAAGAGCTGGGTTCAATGATACTACGCTTTCTGTATATGAATCCCTATTCTACTTTTGATCTGAATGCATTAAATGACTTTATAATTAAGACCCTAAAATTGTTTTCTGCTTTAAAAAGTCTTAAAATAATATAACATCAAGTAATCTTGTTTAATTGTGGAACTGTTGTTGATTAAATTTGCTGCAAATATTAATATTAGAATTTTATAATAGCAGATTGCGCTCACAATTATATCCCATGAAAAATGTTTAAACTACTGCTAAGAACGATAATTATGAATATATATTACAGTTTGAAAAAATTACACAATCATTGATATCTGTATATTCATGAACAGAGTCAAAAACCGTTTAATACGCTTTCTTAAAACGACATGATCTGGAATATATTTTACATTTGGGCCGCATACAAATAGATTCACAATTTTAAAATGCATAATTAATTTGTTTAGAATAAAATGCTTTACCCTGGCGCAAACATATGAATGTATTTAACTTTATAAACATAACTTCATTAATTTATAATACTAAACACGTAATTATATCGGACTGTTTGTTCATTTGTTCACAATTTTATTAAACTTACACACAGGAAATATAATGTAATACACTTTTCTGCCAGCCTGATTTCTATATGTACTATTTATTCACCTAGTTACCGGTAACTGGATGCATTGGGCCCCAGGATAAACCTGTAGGAGATCTCGGAGTAGTAGGGGACCTCAGAGGTAATGTGTTATGGCCCACCGATGTGTGGGCACGCCCGACCACACGACCAACCCTTACCTCACTGTCTTGTGGATAGCCTTAATTCGGAGAAGTGGAGGGAAACAAAATCCAAAATCAAACACCACTGCCTTGTGGCCTTATCACAGCAAAAGGCTAGGAGATGGGAACCCTGACTGCAAATCCTACTGCTGCCTTGTAGTTTTCCTTAAAAGGCGATGGAACCTCATCCAGAAAGAAAAGGCGTAGTTACAGACACGATAGGGTGACTGTCTACCTCACTGAAATTACTATCGGCAGAAGCTGCGACCTGCTTTGCTGCCAGTCGTCACGAGTTCCCTCTATGGAAATGAGCATTAGAGGTTCAGAGGTTGTTTATCTGATGCGCAACAGACACTAAACCTAAGCTGCGCAAACAAGTTAGGAGCCAAGTCCTGCGCCGAAGGATAAAGCACTGAGGCCCCGACTAAGTATCGTCATGACTGAGTGACTGCATGATAATGATAATGATTTATTTAACAAAAATGTACATTAAAGATGTTATCTCATTTGTATATTACATTGAAGCACACCTATTTTAATAATGAGCGTTATGTTAATTATAATCATTAGTAACAGAATTGTTTTACTCCTGCTGTTTTATTTATAGTAAGATATTTAGTTTATTTTACATTAATTTATATTTAATTTATTTTCAAACAAGAGGGAGGGGGCGCCTGGATTTGCCCGGGCGTTAAATATGTTTTAATATGATATCAGTTTTTTTTTTTATTTGTCCGGATTTTGTAAATATAATTATAGTCGTGAGGTCAATAATAAAAAACAAAAAAACAAAATTTAAAAAAAACATATTTGGGTGTCATCAGCTACAATCGAAACCAAAACTATGGTGACGTTATCACTGTGCCAACGTGACACGCATAAGATCTGATTAAAAATTAAACATTAACAATAAACTTAGATGAATGTACAAAGTGTATGACGATTTAAAAAAAAAATTCACCCTGTTTTGACCTCTTAAAATCTACTTAAACTGGCTAAAGACCCATAAAATAACGATCCATAAAATTCAATCTTCTGATGCCCATAGTGCCGCTCTACGACTTTTAGTATTGGAAGAGATAGAGTTTGAAAATATGGCGACAGACAAGCAAACAGTCAGACGGACAGACATATAGCCTTTTATATATTAGAGTATTAACTAACATTCGTTGCGATAAAAAATGTAAGGTTTATGAATTATATCTATGAGAGTTTTGCACTTTAAGCAATAAAAGTTGCTTTCTATTTGATTTTCATAAAGGAACAAGTATGTATATTTTACATTTACATTAACACAGTATTCAGTCCATTTGCAGTAAAAATTCAAACAATATAATTCCGGGTATCTTAAATAGTATTTAGCGTAAGCCAGCGCCCGGCAAAAGTACCCGTCGTTGACTGGGTTAAAACACAGCCTACAGAAAATGGACTCTGATTTATGAAAGTATGATAGGTTATGAAAAGGAAGGGATATAAAGAGATAGCTTCGAATTTGGGGTATCAAAACCAAAGCAAAATATGATGAAAGTAAAAAGACATAAACTCCATAATTTATTATACCATACCTGTTCACACTGAAACACTTATCACAATATTCTGTGGATCTATGTTAAAACAGCTTGTTAAATGTTGTGACATATTTCCATTCTATGGAGGTCAGGCGCGAACGAACACCCCATAATTTTATTATAGCATATCTCTTTAAACTGAAACATAATTATCAAAGTACACTTACGCTGATAGATATGAAAAGTATTTATTAAAGTTTGTGCCTATTTCCATTCTATTGATGTCAGACGCGAACGCAGACCCCACAATTTTATTATACCATCCCTATTGAAGTTAAAACAAACTTATCAAAGTATTCTTATGTACATCTATATCAAAAACAACTGTAAACGTTTTTTTTTTATTTATATTTTTTTTAATTTAATTTTTTTTTTATTAAATTTTTTTTTATTTCCATACTTTCTGGGCCAGGCGCGAACGCAGACTCCCCAATTTCAATGAACCACCGTTCTGCCAGACTAAACATACCCATTCCTGTGTCTCGATACATCTCCTATCGTTATGTGTTATCAGATTTTTAAAATAGCCAACCATATAGGAGCCTATTCGTGACCAGAAACACACACATACATACATTCAGTTTTATATATATATATATATATATATATATATATATATATATATATATATATATATATATATATATATATATATATATTTAAAGGAGATTAGAACAATAGTCTAAGGAGCTAAGTGTATTTTAATCTAACAGTGAAATTACTAGTTTAATTAAAATACAGGAAATAGAAAGTGCTCGTTGTAATTTAGATATATAATAAGCTCGATAGTTAAATGTCCTAGAGCTAATTCAATATCAAGTAATGTGATTTATAATTTAAAAATTAAAAAAAAAATTAAATTTAAAAATCAAATTTTAATTAAATTAAAAATCAGTTTCAAAAGAAGGAACAACAACAAAATCAATTATTTGATTTTGTTGTTGTTCCTTCTTATGAAACTGATTTTTAATTTAATTAAAATTTGATTTTTAAATTAAATTTTTTTTTTTAATTTTTAAATTATAAATCACATTACTTAATATATATATATATATATATATATATATATATATATATATATATATATATATATATATATATATACAGACAATGAATTGTCCCTATAAACAATTATGTCGTTTCAGTGCCGTATTAAATAACATATTTATAAAAGTGATATTCATGTAATAATTTAAAGAATATTTTCCCGACAGTTATTGCTATGGACAGAATAGAGGTATATAGTTTAAATAAAGTTTTTACAATTAAAACAGTAAATAATGAAGAAAACAAGGGGCATAATTTATGTAACCAACAACAATGGGAATCACGGGAAAAGAAACAGGCTTGCTAATTGATTTTTTTTTTGTTCCACGTATCGACGTTAGTACATATTAATTTTTTTACAAGACATTTTTATGATGAACTATGTATTATAAGACTAATGTAGATAACACCTTGAATTAAAACCAATAAAATATAAGCATACACACGCAATATTTTTTGGTTGATTTTGTTCGTTTCTGCCCGAATATTGAACTAAGTGTATTTTCCTGGTTATGTTGAAACAACATTTTTAATCTATCCGCGTTGTGCAGTTATAATATGTTTTTATGTGTAAAGCAGCTTAATGACATAAATGCTAAATTAGCTACTTAAAATGTTCACAACTGATAGGGTAATCGCATGGTAACCCGACGTTCCCTGCGATAGAATGAGAATCTACAAACGTACAATAATTTCTTGCCATCAAAATCGATGAAATCACCCGTTTTTCAATCGAATCGATTGATTGTCTGCTATAGTCGAGGACCAAGAGCTGTGGCCCGGAAGAACGTTTCACAATAATCCACAATACGTAAAAGTTAATATTTCAATATAGGGAAGCTATAGTTGATTTTATAAAATTATACTTTAATGGATTGAATTAAAGATTTAAATTAACAGGGCCGATAGCCGTTAGTCGCGTTATCTCCTGTAATGAATGAATGCGTGAATGTACGATTAACATGTTATTCTTAATGATATACTAAAATTACCGTAAAATGGGCTGAAATTATTTAAATAAATAAAAAGTAAATGACTTAGAATGACTTTAAAAAACTTAATGATGAATTGAATGGCCTTAAGAATGACTTGAATGCTTATAAATAACTGGAATCATTCAAAAACAACTTAAATGATCTGGAGAATGACTTGAATAGCTTTGAGACTGACTAGTTGTAAAGTGGGTGATCATTTTACATTAAATAAGGACAAAATAATAATCTCCCACTTTATATCACAAAGTTACAAACATTAGTACAACATTTAGTAATAATAGATACTACACTTTGAAAGCTTGAAGCTTAAAAAGCTAAGAACAGCATTTATTAACAACAGATCATTGATCTTAACCAAAAAGGCCAGGCACAAAAGTGTTACGGACAGACCCGCAGACCGATGGACTGACATAGTGACTGACCGACCGACCGACTGACCGACCGATGGACTGACATAGTGACTTATAGAGTCACTTGCACGCGACTAAAAAGCTAGGCACCCCAAAAAATGAAGAAAAAAACCCCAAACACCCCAGTTGTTTTTCTTATTTAAAACGAAGTAAAACCTATTAAAATCGATAGTTCTTGAGGAACATTTTTATTTAGAAAGCTGAAAGCCTCAATTTTATCACATGGAAAGCAGAATAATATAAAACATGTTTCTACTATAAACAACAGAATTTTAATTTATCCACAAAAACAAAAAAAACATCCACATTTATTCTTGTCTCGATGGATAAAACATTTAAATATTTTTTAGAATATTTGTGAATCAATTTAATGTTTGTTTCTATATAATATTTAGGATGATTTGCTGCAAGAATTTGCAAAAATATTAAAAAATCTTTATTTCAAATAATTTCAACTTTTTATCTACCTGTACAGATTTTGCATTGCGAAATTCAGAAAGAAAACCACAAAATTTATTTGATAACTTATAGTAAACTACGGAAGCTTTCATACGACTAAAAGAACTACGCTTTGCAATGTAAATTTCCATGCACTTTCAACTTTTGATTTTAAAATTAAGTGAGTATTTAACTTTTTTTCATAAGTGATATATATATATATATATATATATATATATATATACATATATATATATGAAATTGTATTTTTGTTTTAAACGAATAAAAAATTCTATATTTGAAGATTAACCTTTCCAAATCCTAAAATTTAAATACCTAATTATATATATATATATATATATATATATATATATATATGTGTATATATGTGTATATATATATACATGTATATATATATATATATATATATATATATATACTTGTTTATTGTTATATAAACATGCTCACATCCCGCTGCTACAAATAGCCACTTGTTTCAATCAAACAACAGATATCATCAGGCAGCGACTTGACTATTCAAAAGTTCAATGAATAGCCTTATTAGATTATTCATTGAACTTTTGAATAGTCAAGTCGCTGCCTGATGATATCTGTTGTTTGATATAACAATAAACAAGTATTATCAGCTCTTTTTATTGAGCACTATCTAACAAGCTCGTTGAATTCATTAGTCCATTACTTTTGAATATAAAAAACCCGAGTATATATATATATATATATATATATATATATATATATATATATATATATATATATATTATAGCTGATCCAAAAGTAAGGCATTTTATTTTATCAATCAAAAACTAAAACATTGAATACTTACGAAGATTAACATGGTGCCATTGCAACGAAAACTTTTTGTGCATATGAATATATTTTGCAACATTATCAGCACAATCTTTGAAGCATTGTGTCGGCTTCTTTTTTTTTTGCCTCTTTCTGTAATATTTGTATTGAGCTGCCTCACTACAATCTGTGTTGCCATTCTGAAATTGATAGACCAGTTTTTTTTTTTTTTACTCATCAATTGCATAGACGTTTAAAATGTAAACAGGCACCGGGAATGTTGATCGGTTTCATTTTTTTATATGAAAGGAATTTAATGAGGCATCTCTGTCATTGACACACGTCAGCAATTGGAGCTCTTCTTTAGAGTTTCACCATTAAAATTGGACCTTCAACAGACCATAGAACGATACGTTCCGCTCTCATAAAAATGCAATTTAAATCCCTCTGATCCATTTAGGAGGAATAAAAAATAAGGAGTCATTATTTTTCGAACGTCTCTCGCTGCGTTGCTCTGTGTGTAAACGAATAAAGCTTGGGTATTTTGGACGATGCAAAAAATTGTTAAACTCAGGACTCGCTCAGCAGCCGCCGATAGCATAATGGTTAGGATCCTTGACTGTCGTTCAGACGGTCAGGTTTCATTCATGGCTTGAGGTAGTTGCCTCTCTAGCCGCACTAATGAGCTGTGAAACAACGAAATAGTACTGTATGTCGTAACTATATATATATATATAAATATATATATATATATATATATATATATATATATATATATATATATATATATATATGTATACATAAAACGACAAACAACCACAAGCCTGAAAAATCCTAGAATGGATGAAACGCGGAATATTCAGTGTAGCTTAATCGCCATATACATTTTATGACTTACTATATATATGTATGTATATATATAAGTTATCAATCATTTTTTACTAATTACTTTTTTATATATTAAATATGGTTATATACGAATAATATTAAAGTCAATGTCATTCTACTACATTAATTAAGCTTTATGATTATGTGGATTTATAATCGAACATGCAAAAATATTGTTGCAAACGTTAAGACCACAAAATATATGATGAGTACGACACATGATGTATTTCCTCATGTGTTCCCATGGACGAATTAAAATACTACTCTTCAGACACGTAAATACATGTGTCATATATATATATATATATATATATATATATATATATATATATATAGAGAGAGAGAGAGAGAGAGAGAGAGGAAGAGAGAGAGATGGATTTATAATCCCTATTTAAAGGGAACAAGCAGTCTGAACCACCTCGTACACTCTCATTTAATTTATTTTCTTTTCTTTATTTATCTTTTCCACTTACTCCGAGTTGAGTAAGTATCGCACTTTTTGTATTTCTTTATTTTACATAATATTTCTACAATTTTCTATTGTAATATTCATTTAATATTTTAATAATTTTATATTTTTATAATTATTTTCCCTTTCTGGTTGATTGATTAACTCCCAAAACCCAAATTCTCAATGCCCAGCTATGAATTTCTCAATTTGCCTTAATTCCATGTAAATTTGTATTTTCCTGTTACAATATCTCTTTTTTTCCTTTTCCCTTTTATCTGCTATTTTAAAAGAAAACAACCCCTATATTATAAAGGTTTGTAAAAATAATTTTAGTTAATATTTATCTTCACCTCCTGCTAGTAATGTAATACATTTACATGTACAATCTATTATTTTAAGACTTTTCTTAATTTTAACATATCTTTGTTTTTGTTTTTTAATTTTTTACTATTCCCGTATTATTCAGACAGTGTAAGTGACATAACTCGATTTTTCCGACATTTATTATCTTATTTTTGGAGGGGAAATCTCATTATATTTTAATTATTTTGATTGTTGTCTTTATTAATCACTAATGCTTAGCTTTAAAGCTGTATTTCTCACAATCTATTTATAGCAATCTAGGTTGAGTTAATTTACTTAGTTGTTTTCAAAGATATTCTGATTCAATCAATTTTCATCTATCATAACCATCTAAATATATTGAAATTGCTTAATATTTAACTTCTCTTTTTGTGCTATTTAAATGCCTCAGGAGGTTGTTATCCATGCCAATTATTTGATTTAAATTTCCTTCCATTTCCCTTATTTATGTCATGCCATTAGCGTATTAAGCGATGCTGTTTGTGTAAAGAAATCGAGCTTAGGTATTTCAACAATGTCATCCCATCGTTATTTCACTACCCGCACAGCAACCGCATTATATAATAATGGTTTCGTTTGGGCGGTCGGGTATGGATCCTTGATTGACGTAGTTGTCTGCAAAGCCGAATCGATGAGATGTAATACAGCAAAACAGTATGTGATGATTATATATCTATATCATATATATATATATATATATATATATATATATATATATATATATATATATATATATATATATAATCATCACACATAGAATCCCCGAGTGGACGACTGACTATGCGCAGTCTCGATTTATCATTCGCATTTCCTTTCTCTTTGGTCTCCTCACTAAATCTCTTCATGTAGGACACTTACACACACACACACACACAAACACACACACCCACACACACACACACACACACACATATATATATATATATATATATATATATATATATATATATATGTATATATATTCAAGCAAATATTATTAAATGCAACGGAGGCACTTTGGTTTATTATTCTTTTTTTTAAATTTTTCAATTATCCGTATAATCTTTTTTTTATATCAAAATCAAAAATATTAATAAAAGTTCAATAGATGTTGCTGTCACGAGCGCTTTCATCATCAGGTGTTGAAGTAAAAGAGCGAATGAGCGAAAATGAGAATTAAAAGGGAAAACTAAAATATACAGTAAACAGCGATAAGTTAAAATATATAAAATCGATTAAAAGTCTATTAAAATATAGCTCGATTAAAAAAAATAGAGTATTAAAGTTCGTGGACACCGTTAAGAACTACACAATACATTTTAGAACGTTACTACGTTTTTCGAATGCGATATCATTTATAGTGAGCTGAAGGGTTCTAATATATGACGCTTCAAGAATTTTTAATTTTTTCATATTATTTTCATGTTGAATAATGTTTATGTTGACAACCAGGGCGTTTCTAAGATTGGAGGGGGAGAGTTGTGTTCTTTTATTAAATGTTTATATGTAGCACTAATAATATTTAGATGCATATAAGTAATTTTATATCACATTGGAGGTATGGGATTAGAGACACTATATATATATATATATATATATATATATGTGTGTGTGTGTGTGTGTGTGTGTGTGTGTGTGTGTGTGTGTGTGTGTGTGTGTGTGTGTGTGAGCGTGTGTGTGTTCGTGTGTGAGGTTTGTGTGCTTTGTATAATTGCCTTATTTTGACATTTATTTTGCTAAACTATTATAATGTCTAAAAAAATATTTTGGAAATAATCTCTAAAAGAACGGGCACCAGTTCATTTTATTTGTCCTTTGTTTGAGTTAAGTTGTGTTTAATGTTAATGATTCATTTCATGATAGTTGTTATCTATTGTCAAAATATCGTACTTACATCAACTTGTTGGCTTTCCTTCGCATATTTTATTCACTCTAATTCCTGTGAACCTTACATACCACATTTAGTAATAAATAAGCGAATAAAAATTTACAACCTAATAAAAATAAAACTCTTTCGTCATTATCTTTATTCTTTTCTTTCTCTCTCTCTTTCTCTCTCTCTCTCTCTCTCTCTCTCCTCCTTTTACTAAAACGCTCAACGTTTTATTTTTTATCACAGACAATCTGGGAAAATTTCCAAACTGTAGGTTACTGTTTGCCAAAAAAAGTGATTCAACCACGGACACTTCCGTTTAGAGATCGACTTAAAGTGTAGAATGGCTGACAGCTAGCGGTTTAAAGAAAATGATAATGTGTGAATCTTATATTCAGTCAACTCAAGGATAATGTTGATAAAACACTTGCAAAAAAATATTACAACATTAACGCAGTTTATCTATAGGCAGTCTCTTCTATACTTACACAGTTTCTCACCATGGTAGTGACGATTGTATAGAGTAAACCAAAGTACAATTAACTAGTCATATATATACCTGCCTATGATTAACATATGCAACTTACCAGATATAAAAGTTTATTAATACTCTTTTATATCACGGACAACACTATCTATGAAAATAAATAGACTTTAAACTATACCATCTTGATATATTCATGGTCAACTTTACCTGATTTGCATGCAACCATTTAGCATTGCAACTCGCGGTATCGGGAGTAAAATCTTCAGAGATGCAAGTTTATTATTTATACACCCAAGGCAATACTAAGACACAATATTCGTGAGCTTTAGACAGTTGCAATAACAATAACAAAAACGAGCAACTCTAGCGAGAAATCACAAACTTATCAATTTTTAAAATTTCTCAAACATTGTAATGAGTATTCAACACTCGGTGATAATTTATTTCAGACTTATCCTAAAACTAACAATATTTTAAAACATCTAGTGGACATTATTACTCATTTTGCATGAAATCACATTTCATCGATTTAATTTAGAAAATATACTTATATATTCTGTTTCAATACTTTTGGATGAAAATTTACTTTCCTATTATGTTTCAGATATTTTTTATATATATATGAGTTTATATTATGTTCCGATATTTTTGGATGAAAGTATACTTTTATATAATCTTTCGACATTTTTCGATGAAAATATAATTTTATATCATGTTTCGATATTTTTAGATAGAAAATATACTTCTATATAAGGTTTCGATATTTTTGGATGGAAACAATTTTATATTATTTTTCGCTAATTTTGGATGAAAATATAGTTTTATGTTAGATTTGAGATATTTTTGAATGGAAATATAATTTTATATTATGTTTCAATATTTTTGGATGAAAATATACTTTTATATAATGTTTCAATATTTTTAGATGGAAATATAATTTTATAAAATGTTTCAATAATTTAAGACGGAAATATAATTTTATATAATGTTTCAATATTTTTGGATGAAAATATACTTTTATATAATGTTTCAGTATTTTTAGATGGAAATATAATTTTATATAATGTTTCGATATTTTTGGATGAAAATATACTTTTATATAATATTTCGATATTTTTGGATAGAAATATAATTTTATATTATGCTTCGATATTTTTGGATAGAAAATATAATTTTATATTATTTGTCGCTATTTTTGGATGAAAAAATACTTTTATATAATGTTTAGATATTTTTGGATAGAAATATAATTTTATATTATGCTTCGATATTTTTAGGTAGAAAATATAATTTTATATTATTTTTTGCTATTTTGGATGAAAACGTACTTTTATATAATGTTTAGATATTTTTGGATAGAAATATAATTCTATATTACATTTCGCTATTGTTGGATGATAATATACTTTTATATCATGTTTAGATATTTTTAGATGGAAATATACTTTTATATGATGTTTAGATATATTTAGGTGGAAATATACTTTTATATAATGTTTAGATATTTTTAGATGGTAACTCATTTTTGTATTACTGCGACAAATGTTCATTTTGTTAAAGCAAGATTCGTTGAATTTTTATTTATCTGTTTTATACCTTCCGAAATACGGGAAATGATATATCATACACTGTTGATAGCTTGTAGTAATAAGGTTATTCAGACTACCATCATCATTCTGAATGATAAACGCACAATGTTTTTGCTGATGTATCTTCAAGTATTTTTTCAGGGTTGTCTTGTCCAACTATGTAATCTTTCAATTTAAATCGTGAATCATTACTGAATTAAGAACGGAGGTCTTAATTTAATCATCAGGAAATATGGCGACTATTCCGCCAGCCGTGATCACATAGAATATATATGTAATTAATAATGGTGTGCTTAGTATCACTGTGGCTTTCTGGTTGTTTTTTTATTGAACATCCAATCTTATGCAGTCTGGTATTTAGAGAAGATTATCAACTGCTTTAAGTTATATGAACATCTCTGAGTTTGTAAATACCTTCCTGAAGGAGCTTGGATGTTATGACGACCGAAACAGTGCGATAATATTTAACAAGTTCACAACAGTGTGTAGAATAATCGAAACAATGCAGACACAGTTGTCTATTAAGCTAATAAGCTATCATTACTTTTCGTATCCCCTAAACGGACATGTTGGTAAGAATTTTATTCGCTTACAATATGAATATAGATGTATACCAGCCCCGCTATGATAAAAGTTTCTACATCAGCTAGATACAAAACATGCAGTGATAATCAAACATTTTCTAAAAGCAGCAACTGTATATTTAAAGAGAACATGGTACGAAAAAATGAGTGAAAAATAAAACGGGTGAAAACGTCTTATATATGTGGAAAAAGCGGTTCCTCCTTCGTAGAGAAGTGATGTACCTCAACAAATAGGTTGTTCCGAAATCGTGTCTGGGGAGTCGGCTAATTTCAGTTAATGTTTATAGATTTGATATCAACCGCCTGCATACCAGCAGTAACCACCTTAGTTCTTTAGGACCTGTGACTTGTCACATAGTAGAATATAGAACTAGATGAAATATATAAAAATTAAAATCGAGGCATCGCCAATATATTGCGCCGTGGCCAATACGGTTAGGTCATCAGTATTTGCACACTTCATGCCTGCGACGACATGAGTTCTCGCCTCTGTCGGAGCACGTCACTGATGCGATGCAGTACATCGAAACCCACTTTGGGTCTGGTGTTGTCCGTTAACGATGCAATTGCTCGATTCCATCTTATTCTAGGTTCTATAATCTAATATATGCAGAAAATAATCTAATCTAATATATGTAGAAAAAGCGGTTCATCCTTCGTAGAGATGTGATACTATAATTCTAGCTTTATCATGAAAAAAAGTATATATAAGCTGACTCGTGACCAGGTAATCTACATCTAAAATTTCAACTGATTAGACAAAAAAATAGCGGGGAAGTTTTGTAGGGTTTTCAACTTGAACATCTTTCCAGCCAAATTCTCGCCCAAAAATTGAGTAAAAAGCTGGCTGCTTCTCTAAATACTGTTTAAGTACAATTTCAAATGTTTTGACGCAAAATTTGCGGAATAATTTACTTTGAGACTGAAAGGTCGAATCTTTTAAAATATTGACCGCTTGCCAACCAAATAATCGGCAGAAAAAAACGATTTAAAAGCTTGTCCTGTGTCTGAATACACTTTATGTAAAATTACACATCCTTACACTTTATATAAAATTCGAACTATTTAGACCAACAATTGGCTGAGAGGAAAATGTTTTTGATTTTGACCTCGATTTTGACACATTAACATTTATTTTTGTTTTGGGCTTGAATCAAGTAAAAAAAGTTTGATCCATGTCCAAGGAACACACATCTGAAATTGTAAGTGTTCAGACCCATAATTTGCGGAGGAGTTTGGTAGAGTTTTTAAAGAACAATCATTGAACTTTGACACCTTGACAACCAAATTTAAGGCCGAAAGCAATTAAACAGATTTTCCTAAATCTTAGTACAACTTATATCAAATTTCAAGTTTGTAGAGTGAAAATTCACAGAGTAATATTGAAGGGAAATATATACACACACACACACGCACCCACACACACAGGAAAACACACACACACTATATATATATATATATATATATATATATATATATATATATATATAAGTCACGTTGTGTGTGTGAGTTCCTTCCACTAAACGTATATATGCATGATTTACAAAAAGCTGATTTATATATTTGGCAGTGCTTTTAGATATGTTTTGTACAGAAGCCCATCCGATAGGTATCAAAAATCGACCTAAAAATCGATGAATACTTTTAAAGGAAACGTTTTATGTTTAACCGATAAAGAAGATAATATAATTTTATCAAAAAATTTCTTATTAAAAATATGATTTATTATAAACTGTAGATATAGCTTAAGGGTAGAAAATAGGACTACCGTCCAAATGATTTCCTGTTCAAGCCTGAGTGTACCTCACCATTTTATTTTAATATCTTTTAATGAATTCAATTTACGATTAAATAAGTTCCATTAAAAAAAACACCAAATCATTTTTTCGTTTGCATTTTTAAAAACGAAAAACTAAAATTAACTTTACAAGGCATTCATCGTCAAGCCCAAATATCAGATGACGTGATGTTGTAAACAAATTTGATTTGATGCACGACATTATATATATATATATATATATATATATATATATATATATATATATATATATATATATACTAGCAGGTCAGCCAAAATTTGCCCGGGCCCTATGTAATTTTCATAACTTTATTTACATCTATAATATAAAGCTGAACATCTGTGTGTGTGTGTGTGTGTGTCTGATCACGTATAGGCTCCTATATGGTTGACTATTTTCAAAAACCGATTACGTATGATGATAGAAGATGCATCGAGGATCAGGAATGGGTATGTTTTATCTGGCAGAACGATGGTTCATAAAAAATATGGGGCTTGCGTTCGCGCCCTGCCTCCAAAGTATGGGAATAAAATTAAAAAAAAAAAACGTTTACATGGGTTTTTATATAGATGTACATGAGCATACTTTGATAAGTTAAATAGGTTATATAGGGATGGTATAAAAAAATTATGGGGTCTGCGTTCGCGCCTGTACTCCATGGAAATATGGCACACGCTTTAACAAAGACTTTTCATATCTATCTGCGTAAGTATACTTTAATAATTATGTTTCAATTTTAATAACTATGGTATAATAAAATTATTGGGTGTTCGTTCGCGCCTGACCTGCATAGAATGTAAATATGTCACAAAGTTCAACAAGGTTTTTTAAAAGGGGTGAGGGTCCACAATAACACTTAAACTTTAATCTTAATTCACGTTAGATTTTATTTATTTTATTTGAGTTGAATCATATTATGTCAAATACATTCACCTCATAAATTCACGTTCTTATTAAAGAGAATGCAAAAAAAAAACAGTCGGAACTTATACAATTATCTACACAAATTTTGCATAACTCTGTTTTTTTCTTCTCCACTTTCACGTGGTACTCTTTCGAAAATAGATAAATAATAAAAAAATAAGAACGTTACTTGTTATCGTGTCAAAAGAAGGAAAAATCCGTTTCACTTGATTACGTGCCTTTTAAAAACATTTACATAACATTTTTATTTTTATTTATATATCTATTTAAGCTTTTTTTGTGAATGTACGAGAAGGAATTCAGTTGATTACAACCCTGAATCCGACGGCGCAATACTACACTGTTCAATACTGTAAAACTGAAACGAAGCTATTCTGCTAGAAAATGGCTCCATTTTCTTCTTATTCATATTTCTACCTATTCTTTGCTTTAAAAAACTAAAGTAATTACGTGTTTACTTTTTTAATATCCCATTTTGCTGTTTCGGATTATTTTACTACAGCTTCATTATTTTTCAAAACTGTTTTTTTTTTTTTTTCGATATTTCGTCGATATTATTTTTTAAGAGTGTTTAGCAGAAAAGCCAACAAACGACTACCCGAAAAATAAATATACAATAAATAAATGTAAGCATAGTCAATAAAAGTTCAGTTAATATTTTTTGTTGTTTTGAAATAGTTTTTAATGGTCTTTACTTAAAACGAAATTTGAGGCGATAACTACTTAAATGAATTTTTATATAAACTACATATGCCATAATCGAGTATTCCTTTATCAGAAAATAACGGAACACATTCAAATATGTTTATAAATATTATATTACATTTACGGAACCCTTTTAATTGTATCCATAGAATGCTCAGGTGTCCCTCCTTTAAATTGACAACAAGGCTCTCCATTTCCAAGTCGCTGTTATTTAGATTTTTTTAAAACCGGTTCGTGAATTAAAAATACATTTTTTTTTTACAAACTACTTAAAAATGCAAACCAATGAACTTTTCTACCATGAAAGTAACTTTTATTGGCTATGGTAACATTTATGTCTCGTATATATATATATATATATATATATATATATATATATATATATATATATATATATATATATATAATATTTTCTCTTTGTAAGTAAACATCCATTTTGTTGGTCACTCTTGGCTACGAATGGAAACAAAGTTGATATAACAACTATATTTTCGCGAAAATTATCTTTACTTTCATCATATTTAGCTTAGGGTAAATTTTTGAGCATCAAACCTATATCTTTACAACCCCCTCCTGTTCATAACCTCTTATATTTTCATCAATCACAGTTCATTTTCTGTAGGATGTTTTTGAACCCAGCCAGCGACGGATACTTCTGCTAGTATATATATATATATATATATATATATATATATATATATATATATATATATATATATATAGTTTGATATGTCCAGGTAACCTACATCTAAATGTTCAACTGTTTACACCAAAAATTGGCGAAGGAGTTTGGAAAGGTCAATTCTGTCAATTTTGACCTCTTGGCAGCACAATTCTCACCCAAAAATTGATTAAAAAGCTTGCTGCCTGTCGGAATACCATTTAAATAAAATTTCAAATGTTTAGACTCAATATTTGCTGAATAGTTTGCTAGAGACTGCAAATTTAAAATTTTTGAACTTTGAGCGTTTGGTAGCCTAATTTTAGGCCAGAATCTGCTTTTAAAATTTACCCTATGTCTGAATACACTTTATATAGAATTTCAAATGTTTAGACCAAAACTTGGCTCTCAGGTAATTTTTCACAAATTTCATTCCAATTTGGACCACTTAATATTTAGTGTTTTGGGCTCAAATCAAGTAAAAAAGTTATATCCATGTCCAAGGAATCTATACACAAGATTTCGTGACCGGAAATATACGGAAGTGCTTGGTAGAGTTTTCAAAGATCAACTCATTTATCTTTGACCCCTTGACAGCCAAATTTCTGGCCAAAAACCGATTAACAATATTATCCCAAATTCCCATACCTTTTTATGTCAGATCTATAGTCTGTAGACTCCAAATTGACAGAGTAATTTGCTAGAGAAATGTACACAGACAGACACGCTTTCACATGATTAAAAATTGATGGAGATTGTGAAGCAATTATTATGGAATCAATCATTTATTCATTATTATATATTTCGACGAATAATTTTCCTGATTGACTAATTCGCTAAAAAAAAAAATAAATAAAAATAATAATGATAATGTCATATATCAAATATTTTAGTTTTATTTGTGTTTATTATTAACCCAGCTGATATTTGAGTTTGACCATGAATGCCGTGGAAAAGCCACTTCTGATTAATGTTAAGTTTTAAAATATGAAAACGAAGAAACTATATTTCCGGCGATTTAAAATGCTTCTATTTCTTGTTTCGTAATTTGAACTCATCGGTCTACAGTGGAATACTCTACCACGGGGCGTCATATCTAGAAAACGATAGTTTAGTTCTTTTTAGAACACATGATCTGTTGAGAATGAAATCCACCTTAATTTGCTCTGAAGTATCACCCTTCACCCGTGTAACTGGAAAATGTTCCCCTGTAAAAATTATATTGTTTCTGTACAATAAAAGAAGACTATTTTCAGGATCGAATTTTTTCCATTTTTGATATTTGTCAGATGAATTTCTGCTCCAAACATTTCTAAGAACACAGTCATCATATGAATTAGCTTTGTTTGGAAGTTGCAAAAGATACGCTAAGCCGTTTCAAAACCTATGAGAAATGTAATTTTTATATAATAATAATAATAATAATAATAATAATAATAATAATAATAATAATAATAATAATAATAATAATAATGTATATATATATATATATATTATTTTATAAATTCAGTCATATTTTTTTATATTATTTTCATATAAAATATAAGAACAAAAATGCTCTCTCTCTGATTGAGCACTATCAACGATTCTTGTTGAAATTCAGTTATTATTAAGTTTTGGATATCTTCCTACTCTGAACAAATATATACATATATATATATGTATATATATATATAAATATATATATAAATATATATATATAGTATATAAATATATATATATATATATATTTATATACTATATATAGTAAGTTATAAAATATATATGGCGATTAACTACACTGAACATTCCGCGTTTCATCCACTCTAGGACTCTTCAGGCTGAAGAGTCCTAGAGTGGATGAAACGCGGAATGTTCAGTGTAGTTAATCGCCATATATATTTTATAACTTACTAACCAGCTCTACCTACGTGTGGAGCACTTTTGAAGTAAATACTTAAAGTTTACGCATAAATTTATACTTTCGTATATTAATTTCATGTGAGTAAATTAAGTAGTTATATATATATATATAAAATATATTTTATATATATATATATATATATATGATACTAATTTCCAAAGTCAAAGAATAACTTCGATGCCATCAAATACTATCGAACCTAGAATTCAATTCACGTTCTCTACTATTTATACTAACCCGACATACAGATAAGGAGGCTTTAAAATAAAACAACTTCAACGTATAACGGAAATTGAGCGTGTCGGTAATTTTTAATGAATATTTTTCATCGCAACTTGTGGACATATTTCTGTACGCTTTAGTCACCCATTTAAACAAGGATTTACTCGATAAAAACATAAACTCGATAAAAAAAAAATCTATTACTATTTCCTGATCATTAATTTCCATATTATTACTATTTCCGGTTTATTTAAGTGGTGTGTCATGAATAGTTTAAAAGTCGGTTAAATATTTACGCACACATACATTGATTTACTATTTTTTTATATAGAATTACAAGCAAACATAAAAAGGGTGCAAACTGGTATGTTAATGGATTAATTTTATGTGTCTACGGGCGTGTACTCCAGTATTTATTGTAATTGATGATTGGTGTAATTTTTTTTCAACAGTATATACCAAAATGTATAAATACTATTATGAGTCACATGTATAGACGCTTTATATTAGTATACTCAAAATTAAAAATTTGATCGATAATGTGCAAGCTAAAATTAGCTATGCCTTATTGGCAATATCATTGGAATCCAACGCGTCTTCTTCGAAGAGAAAATCCATACGCACTGCTTTTAGACCGCCCAGGGGGAGGCGCTTCGAAGAGTTTTAAAATAGCGTGCAGTCAAGTACGTCCTAGTATGGTGTACTGTTGCCACCTCTGGGCAGGAGCGGTTCAGAGCAACCTCTCCTTCCTTCGAAACCTTGAATTGATATCTTTTTCTCTTCTCTCCAACCTTTTTCCCCTACAGAAAAAAACGTTGTTAGCCTGTCTCTGCTCCATCGTCATTACCTTGGAAATGTGCTCGTCTGAGCTCCAATCTAGTGTTCGCCATTTACCAAACTTTCACAAAAGATACTCGTCTAGCCAAAACTGCTATTAAAATGTTCCCAACGTTCCATCTGTACGAACATCTAAACGTGCATTCTATGAACAAGGCTTTTTTCATTGAACGGACACATTTTAGTCTTCGATCTCAAGAAAAATGTCTCGATGAGCGGTCCCTTTTCCTTATCCCCGATTGAATTTGAGCCTTTGATCTTGATAAGTCATCACCAACTTAAAAAAAAAAGTACAAAAATTTTCCCGGAAAATCCGTTCTGTTACATTTTTACTCATATCATGTTTAATGTTTTGCTAATTTTCCAAGAATTCCAAGGCTTACTATCGAGAAAAATTCCGTACAAACGAATGGACGATCGGACAAGGGAGAATTTACAGGTCCACCCTCGCTTTATCGGGGGAGCAAAAAAAAAAACAACAAAAATTTAAAAAAAAATTAAAAAAAAAAGAACGCCAGCTTTGATTGAGGCATGAATGCCAATAACTGCTTTACGATTGAACAATCACACCTCAGTAGCGAACCGGGGAAGTTGATCAATACTCCCGGGTTACTAGAGCCTATTCCGACCAGTATCAACGCTGGTATTTATTTCATTTGTTTATATGTGGGCATGGATTTACATATCATGTTATCGACTTTTTCATTTTAGATATTTTTCATTATTCTTTTATTTTATTTTTAAAAGTCATAAACCGTTTCTTATCGCATGACCTTCCTTCGGACCTTCGATCCCGCCAACTAACCCGAAGGGACGTCGATAAGATAATGGTAGACATTGTTGGTTCCAGAGTGCAGAATATTCGTGGATTGGTAAAGATATGGTTAGAGCGTTCGTAGCGAAAGTTTACGTGGGCGGAGGAAGGGACGCGTGGATCGATACCATCCTCCGATCCAGCAACCAAAATTGGATCCGATGCAACAGGGACGCGTGAGTCACGTGGCTGCTGCTAGATCAATTTTCTTTGCGCAGTGTGAGGAAATTTCATACGCCATGAAAGATGGATCGAAGATGAGAGCCAGGGATCTGGGTGGGTGGAATCTGGAAAAACAGAAGAGAAATAAGAAAGTTACAAATGAGGAAATAGTAAGAAAATTATCGTGGAAAATTGCTGGAGTGACAGCAGTCTGTGATGTAAATAATGACCAATAGATTAGCTTTATGGATACTAGAAAATATTTAACATTGGGTGGTTTGAAATAGGTTTGAAATTCTCTATCTAACAACAAACACACACACACTCACACATATACAAACACACACACGGTCTTTTTTTTAAACAATACCACGCCGCAAACCATTTTGGGGTACCAAATTTGTCATAAGGAAACTTGTTCGCAATCCGCATTTAGGTAAGCATGCACATTCGTATAAATAATTGAATTCGTTCAAAAAGTATCGCAAACAAAACAAATAAACACTATATATATATATATATATATATATATATATATATATATATATATATATATATATATATATATATATATATATATATGGTAATCCACATATAGTACTGTTTCGCTGTTTCACGGCTCATCAGTTTGGCTATTTATATAATATTTATATGTATATATATACATACATATATAAATATATATATATATATATATATATATATATATTTGAATATTTCCTCGCAGTGACATTATGATTAAAATCCTAATTTTTTAATTTAAATATTAATAAAATGAAATTCATTATATTCTCAGTAAGAGAATTGTGGGAAAACAAATATAGGTTTAATAATTTGCCTATTCTTTTCAACACCAACGTTCATAAATTAAGTATTATATAATAGTTCACAGGTTTAATAACAATAATAATAATAATAATAATAATAATAATAATAATAATAACAGGAATAACAACAAAAATAATAATAATAACAATGATAATAATAAAAATTATAATAAAAATAATAATAATAATAACAACAACAATAACAATATAAATAATAATAATAACAACTATCATAATAATAATAATAATATAAATAATAATAATAATAATATAAATAATAATAATAATAATAATAACATCAATAATAATAAGAATATTAATAATAAATGAAAGACCAAGGAAAAAAAGCAGTAACCAGACCTCCGTTGGATAAGTTCGACCGAGACTGGGACCTTGGGGAAGCTTATTCGCACTAATATCCCAGTAAAGACAAATACCCGCCTTCAATGAGAAATCAATGGCCGACGAGCGACGACTGTTGCGATAACGTATATTAATTTGCAAAGGTTGTCGAAAGAGATTGAGAGTATTGCACATGTGGGGAGACTTGTTCTTACTCCCGGGAACACTACAGACTGTTTTCTAAGATAATTATATGATGGTGGGCTATGTGAAAGCTCTTGACGTGTCACTCAGACTCCAGATAACACCACAAGCTGTTTTCAAAAAGAAATCTTTGATGATGGTCAGTGTGACTACTCTTAGTAAGTAAGTAAGTAAGTAAGTAAATAATAATAATAATAATAATATTAATAATAATAATAATAATAATAATAATAATAATAATAATAATAATAATAATAACAGGTGAAATATTAAGGGAAACCTTTGAAAGCGGAGATTAATACACATTAACCACATGCACGGGCCAGAAAAACTGCAGCAGAAAAAAAAACATGAAGAAACATGACAGGGATCCAAGAACATTGAAGCTGGATATCTACAAGTTCCACATCTCTTCACCCATCCGCTCCTATTTCCCTATAACCCCCCTCCCCCCAAAAAAGAGTGATGCCAAATAACCGAGAAAGATCGAGGAGAATGGAAAGACCAAAGAGAGAGAGAGCGCTGATCCGACTTCCGCTAGACAAGCGGTAAGAGAACTTGGGCAGTGGGGAGATTAGTGCCACTTAAATTCCAGTGGAGACCAATGCCCTCTGCCAGCGAGAAATCAATCGGGGAATGCTGTTAAGATAATGCCAATTTATCTACAAATGAAAAACGCGGAGAGTACTGGAAATCTGAGAAGACATGTTGCCACTCATCTTCCACGGAATACCACATATGGTTTTCAAGGAGTGATCCTTCATAACCTGTGTGAAAGCTCCTTGTGAGCCAATAATAGTAAACACTACATTTTTGAATTGCCTTTTGTTGTCGTCATGTCATATGTCAAAAATGCGTAACAAATTAAAGTATTCGTACACACAGATTGACAAACACACACGCACACACATGTATATATATACATATACATATACATATTTATATACAAAATACAAGTATTTACTAAGTAGATGGCTACAACTTTTCTTCTCAATAGTTAAATACTTTTTCATATTTTTCTGTGTTATTGGGTGTTCTACTATTAATTTCGAAGGTTTGTATTTCAGCATAAATATTGCAATCTAGATTGTTCTAAACGTTTTAGGTTGATGAATCTTATACAAGCTGCCTATTTATGTAAAGCTATGACTTTAAATATATGAAAGCAAATGTCTTAAACATTTTAAAATACATTGTAACAATTAATTATACAGAGAGACGGTGAAATAATTCCCGAAACGTTTCATTAGCAGTCTCTTGTATGGAGCTAATTTAATATTTACATAAATAAAGTATAAGAATATATAATAATAATAATAATAATTTGTGTGATTACTTATGATTAATATGCAGAAAAAGTAATCATAAATTTTATCTTTCCAATTACTCATCTTCAAAATAGATATATCCATATAATAAAAGTTGCTCATATTTTAGCCTACACACGAAGAAATATAACCTTTCGTAGAATGGAATACGCAAGATTACACATCGCACAATATATCCAAGGTCTAACACATAAAATAAATATACAGCGCTTTTCCAAAAAAAATTAGAGGCCACCTCTAATCAAGAAACTCATCAGGAGTAAGCATTGATATCAATAAATCCACACACCCCTAAAAAACAACGAATAAAATTGTAATGCAATGGCAAATACTCGGAGATGTACGAGTAAAGGAACAAAAAAAAGGTGAATGGGAATTCGTGTAATATATATATGTATATATATATATATATATATATATATATATATATATATATATATATATATATATACTAGCATTTTATCTCGGCGTTGCCCGGGTGTCTTGAGGTGTATACTCTGCAAATGAAAAGCGTCTTTTTTTTTTAAATTTGACCCCTATTATGACCCCATTAACATTTATTGTTTTGGCCTCAAACCCAGTTAGTAAGTTAGATCCATGTTCATGGGACATATATCTGAAATTTCAATTGTTTAGACCAAAAATTGATGGATGAGTTTGGTAGAGTTCTCAAAGGTCAAATCGTGGAACTTTTACTCTTAACAGCACACTTTCTGGCCGAAAACAGATTACACACATTTCCCCAAATCTCAGTATCCTGTATATCAAATTTCGAGTGTATAGACTGAAAATTCACAGAGATATTGCATAAGGAAATGTACACAGACAGACAGACAAAAACACACACAGACACACAAACACGTCCACTTCTATATATATATATATATATATATATATATATATATATATATATATATATATACTCGTATGGGTGCCCGGCGTTGCCCGGGTGTTCAAGAGGTGTATGCTGAGTAAAAAAGAAAAAAGGAAGTTAAATAAAAACGGTAAATTATGTTAAATTTAACCGCTATTATACCGTCTTAAAATTTATTGTTTTGGGCTCTAGTCGAGTTATTATGTTAGATCCATGTTCAAGGAACCAATATCTAAAATTACAAGTGTTTAAGCCCAAAATTGTCGGAGGAGTTTGGTAGAGTTCTCAAAGGTCAAATCGTTGACCCGATATAAGCTAAATTTCTGGCCTAAAACCGATCTAATAGATTTTCCCAAATCTCAATACCCTGTATATCAAATTTCGAGCCTGTACATTAAAAATTGACAGAGTTATTGCGTAGTAGGGAAATTTACAAAGACAGAGAGACACACACAGACACGTTCACTTATATAGATATACTAGCATTTCGGTCCGGCGTTGCCCGGGTGTTTGGTGGTGTATACTAAGCACAAAAGAAAACGGCCAATTTTTAAAACTTTTCTGACCCCTTAACTTTTATTGTTTTGGGCTCAAACCAAGTTAATAAGTTAGATTCATGTCATTGGAATCTATATCTGAAATTTCAAGCGTTTAGACTAAAAATTGTCGGAGGAGATTGGTAGAGTTCTAAAAAATCGAATCGTCGAATTTGACCCCGTAATATTTTTGGCCGAAAACAGATCTCATAGATTTTCCAAAATCTCAGTACACTGTATATAAAATTTCGAGTCTGTAGACTAAAAATTGACAGAGATATTGCGTAAGAAAGTGTACACAGACACACAGACAGACAGACACACACAGACACTTTCACTTTTATAGATATACTAGCATTTCGGCCCGGCGTTGCCCGGGTGTTTAGAGGTATATGCTTAGCAAAAAAAATACGGTCAATTTGTTTTTAAATTTGACCTATTATAACCCCTCAACATTTACTGTTTTGGGCTCAAATAAAGTTATTTAGTTAGAGCCATGTCCAAGGAATCTATATCTAAAATTTCAAGTGTTTAGACACAAAATTGTCGGAGGAGTTTGGTAGAGTTCTCAAAGGTCAAATCATTGAACCTTGATCCCTTAACAGCCAAATTTCTGGCGAAATACGAACACATCGATTTTCCCATTCCCAAATCTCAGTACTCTGTACATCAAATTTCCAGTCTGTAGACTAAAAATTGACAGTGTTATTGCATACGGAAATTTACACATACACACAGACGGATAGACGGACAGACAAACACAGAGACACAAAGACACGTTCACTTTTATTGATATATAGATAGATAATATATATATACATATATACCCACACATAAATATACACATATATATGCACATATACACATATATATATATATACATATACATACACACACATATATATATGTATATATATGTATGTATATATATATATATATATATATAAAATAGTAATTAGAAAAAAACCTGACGAAAGTGCTCAATATATAGGGCAAATATGTTTAATTTTTTTTATTACCGCTTTATATGCTTAGTTATACAAGTTTCGGTTACCGAATCGTATTAACGGTCCAGTATCTTCAGACATTACAGAAATGGTTAGTATGATTGAAAAAAAGGGGGGCGGAGATTTACAATAGTTAAGTTTTGAGGGTTAATAAACATGAGACGGTTGTAGGTGTTGGAAGGAGTTTAAGAAGTTCAGCTAGGCACGGATAGGAATATAGTTGGGGCAAGAGAAGGGGGCGAGGAATGAGTGGAAGCAGTTTTAGTTGCATCCAGATTAAATGCATTTATTTATTTAAATTCGTTGACTAAAAGTTCTATATTAAATTAAGTAAGTAAATTAGAGTACAATAAATTGCCAGACATAGATTGGATAAATGTAAGAAAATATGGAATCATTAATATATGGAATAAGGACAATATAAGTAAAGAAAATAAATAAATAATATATATATACATATATATATTAAATATAAATTAAACATAAATCATTACGGTTTCTGTCGTTTACAAAATAAAGTCCGCTGTTTGCATTTACATAAGTTTTACCCCCGTCATGGATTAGCTAAACCAGGGGGGCATCTTTAGATATAAAGCGGAAATGGGTATATATGTTTGTGTGTTCGCTTCTTTTTGAGTATATCCGCGAATGCTTTTGCTGTCACGTCAGACTCCTTCGCGCCTCTTGATTGCGCTTCATAAACCTTCATACAGCGCCCTTATCAGTTCTTCTCAATCGTGACACAGATGGTTAGCTGACTGGCTTTTCCCCCTTTCGTTTCCACCTTGGCGTCAAGGCTTCGGGGTTCAATTCGACCTTCCGCCTAAACTTATTTTTCCTTTACACCTCTTTTTAACACACACACCTCCAAACACACGGGAACGCCGGGCACCCCCGATAGTATATATATATATATATATATATATATATATATATATATATATATATATATATATATAATAAAATACATATATATTGGGATAGAGGCGATATGGGAACGAACAATATGTTTGCGTGAAAAAATGGAACTAACTCCAAAATTTTCAATAATTTTGAGAGCCAGCACGGTGCAATGTTCTAGAAAAAAATTCATTTTTTAGGCATTAGCAAAAGCTTGATTTTCAATTCAATGTTTGTTAACAGCAGATTCCAAGGAAGAAGAGGGACGAAAACGATGTGCCTTGCCCAATCTAATTTCCGCCGGTATATATGGTTGATGCGTGTCTGCAAATTCAAGCAGGTTCGAATTACATAGCAAGCAGCGCACTGCCAATCAAATTCATAAATGACATTACTTTTTGTTATGTAGGGCAAACTGTCTTTCGTGGCCTGGGAAACGCAGATTTTACACCAAAAACCAACCGTAACTCAACAGAAGGGAAACAATTCGTTACAGACTTAATCTGTCTGCCAAAACTGCCAAAACTATAATCCAAACTCGTTTCTAATAAATCGAACACTTGGACTGATCCAGGTTATAAAACAATGATATTTTCTTTCAAGTAGCAATTGATGAATGTGGACGTTAGGTTAGCACATTTTGGGTTGGACGTTGGAGTAGCAAGTATTAGATTTGGACGTTGGGGTAATCCGTTCTGATTTGAATGTTCAGGTAGCAAGTTTGGAGTTCGAATTTGTCGTAGAAATATGGGATGTGGACGTTGGAGTAGCAGTTATGGGCTTGGACTTTGGAATAGTAAGTATTGTAGTTAGCTACTCAAGTGGCCATATTGGAGCGAGTCGTTGGAGTAGCAAGTATTTGATTTGAAGTTGGGTGTTGGAGTATCAAGCATTTGACAGCAGCTTCTAGATTTTAATCACATTTATCATAAGTTTCCCCCGTCCTATGCACTGTAAAAAGCATACTTTTGCATTGTACTTTATATCTGTCGTTACCGCCCTTATAAACGTCTTCATTTTGGCGTTGTCTATTTCTTGAAGAACGGAAAAAATCACACTAGTCAGGTAAATGCTTATTATATAATAAAAAAGATGCTAATTACAATCGATTTGACTTGTTTTCATTAAACTTAACTTATGGCGATGGTGCAGATATACTTTCATGTAATCCGATTTGAAACGTTAAACGACGCAAAAATAAAACCTTTCGAAAAATCAACAACACAATTCTTACGTTTAAATCGATTACCATTAATAATTTTATCGAAAAAGAAACGGGATAACGGAAGCTGTTCTTGCATCACGTAGGTTGAACGTATTCTTGATTTCTAGGAAGCAGTCTTTGGTAAATATGTAATATAATGAATAGAAGTGTGTGGGGAAATTTCGGCTGCATAAATTTGTAGCGGCTGCAGCAGTAGTCGAAAAATCCGCATATTCAATTTAGGTTGTGTGCACGACAAGAAAAACACAATAAAAAGGAGGTAAATATAATGCAGAGAAGATAATGAGCGTGTAAAGATTAAAGCGAGGAATGCCTGGCTAAGACGGCCTTGGATCGGTAAGGAAAAGTTTACACCGAGAAACATGTGCCGAAAATAACCGTAATAAAAACGTGTATTAAAAAAGTAAAAAAAAAAAACACAAAATGCCGACCCAGATTTTTATTTATTTATTTCCTCTTGTTTATATGTGTAGAAGACTAGGATATAAATACCCTAAACTCGCTACAAGAAAGAATAATGAAACGAATTGAATGAAGGAAACAAAGAACTCAAATGCTGGAATAAAATAAACATGTCGTTTATTTTCTGTTGAGAAATGACAGTCTTGGGTGTACACGTGTTAATTCGGCCGTTGACGACTACGCGCGTGGAAGGAAAGGGGAATGCAATAGAGAAACACGAAGTGGCAAACCGGCCTGTAGAAAGAGAGGGTTAACTCAGTAGAGAGCCCTGCACATGTCTGTGTTGATGGACCAAAACCGAAGGGGAGATAGAGTGAGAAAGTCAATCCAGGTTATGGAGATAGAAAGTGTATAAAGTATACGTACGGTCTGATAGCTTTATGTCCCACATAGTAGCAAGTGGCGTGAGGTACGCGCGTACGCGCGCCTGCCGAAACGGCGGTGGCTAGTGCGCCGACCAACCACCTCGGAAGGCAACTTGGAAAAGGAGAAGCCGCTTATTGCTCTTTCTTTTATAGATGTTTCCGGTGGTCTTTTGCGCATGTGTGGATTTCCTTTGAAAGGAAGTGACGTTGTCCTTGTGTGCGTACGTGTGCGCGTATGTGAGTATACACGTGAATGTGAGTTTATGTACGCGAACGTGAATATATGTACGTGTGTGGACGTGGGCGCGTATGTTTGTGTGCGCGTATGTATATAAAAAGTAATATAGCTTGAAATGTGAACGCGTGTTTTTGTGTGAGACTAGAAAAGGCTCGCGCAATACTCCCCTTCCTAGGAAAAATATATATGCAGTGTATATATATGTAACGGCAACGTTATATCTTAATTTTGGGTTTCTTGACCTTGCCTGTTTTCATAAAAGGGTCAATATGAAGAAGAATAAAGACAGAAAAATAAACGTCACTACTGAAAAATGCAGTCGCAGAACGGGTAAAAAAACGGATATAAAAAGAAACTCGGCCGTGAGTATAAAAATTGAATAAAAAGGGGTATTACACCAGTGGTAAAGTCACATGCTCACTTTTTTTTCTTGTTGTCTTCACGCTTTTAAATTTTTTCCGGTCGTTTCAGTCATAAATATTGCCTAAACTCATTGGTCGTTTATAACTGACTATTGAAACTGTCATTGTAAATAATAATTATTAAATATAATACACTGTTTATCTTTAAACATTTCTTTTGAATAAGGAACAGAAAATGAAAAGACACGCTCATTTAAGCACGGGCTATTCTGAGCAATTATAAATAATTTTTGTTTTATTTGCGAGGTTTTTCACCGTGTCTGGTGCTTTTGTTACTCTGTATTTTTCTACGTGGATTCAGATAAATACAAATAAAATTAAATAAAATATAAAAATGTTTAGTCGTTTTAGTTTCGAAATACAGGACAAACTAGACTACGTTGCGGTCAGCTGAGAAACTTGACATGAAGGAAATTATTTTTTAAAATCTGAAACTCTTTATGAATAGAGCAGTTTTCATTGTACCTATTTACAATGTCTCTCCACGGGACAGAGTTAGACACAAGGGTCGTTTTTAATGTGGAGAAAAGGTACACAAAAAATTGCCTCAGTCGTGAAGGATTTCTCCTCCACTTAAAGAGAACGAAAAATGGAAGTGCCGCATCTGAAGCATAGCAGTTTTTATTGTAGCTATGGTAGAGAATTAGTGCTAAATATTTGGGGTACTTACATTCCTTGCTTATAGAGATGGAGGATGTAAATAGCGAGAAACTTTTCCGTAGACAATTCTGAACATTGTCAACAGAATTCAGACAAAAGATCAAATTCCCAGCATAGGCAATGTAACCTAGTCATCAAAGGTTAGTGGCCGGACATTTGATGAGTCAGTTTACGAATAAAGAAACTTAGAGGATAGCAGAAATTATAGAGTACTGGGTGAAGAAACAGTGTTCACATTAGATAGAACTTGATGATAAAGAAAAACTTAATTGTGATAGGAAAAGAGAAAATGCAATACTTTTCGTATTATATTGATATCCGATTAAGTCGAGAGCACAGAAAATGCCTCTGACCAGTTGTGTAAAGTGTCAACCGTAAATTGTTTCGAATAATCTCGTCAAAAGTAACTGAGCACTAAACAAACAACATATAGGTCAAAATTATTTTGAATAATATTGCCAAACAGGGGCTAAGCATTAAGGGGCAGGAAAGAGCCGTGGACTAAAAAACGGATTTGATTAAATAGTGTCCTTTCAAATAATGTCGGCAAAAGTAACTGAGCAATAAAGATGCATATGAATCATAGAACTATGAAAATATTAGGATATCAATTTAAATCAGAGGTTTCAAAGAAGTTTAAAACAAAAAGAAATTATTTGAGCAGTTTGCGTAAATAACAATCATTGAGCGAGGAGATAGATAAATGCGAGGATTGATAGGATATTGAGAGTAGCTCGATGGTTTATGTAAGAGAATAAAAACAACAGTTATACGAATGTATCTTGAAACAAAATTAACATTTTAACATATGGCATATAAGGACTGTCAAGAAGGAGGAAACTGACGTTTTACAATAATAAAACCGCCCCGTTTCATTTTGGCGAGTTTTCAGAACAACAAATATAAAAAACTATACGGACTTTTATTTGGTTGGATTTGATTGGTAACGATGAGGAGGAGGAGGAGGAGGAAGAGAAGAAGAAGAAGAAGAAGACGAAAAAGAAGAAGAAGAAAACGAAAAGAAAAATACAGCACGTGTTCGGGGGAGAAACAAAGTCGGCGTCGAAGAGAATGTGTGTGTAAATACGCTGGCGTGAAATGATTGGATGTGGTCGGCGTTGGATCGGATAGGAAATGTTTAAACCGGGCGAGATGTACGACAGCGGAAGACTTTTTAAACTTGAGCCGAGAGTAATTTGTAATAAAACGTTGTGTTTATAAAGAAAAATGTGCCGACCCGGATTTTATTCATTTTTCCCCTCTTGTTTGTAGCGGCTTCATTATAAATAAGCCGGAACTGTACGTGGTAAAGTGAAAAAAATAAGCCGGAACTGTACGTGGTAAAGTGAAAAAAATTGGAACACTATGCGAAACGGCTTAATCTTATTTGCACATGATAAAGATGCCAGATTCTCGTGATTCTGTTTTTGAAAAAAAAGACAATCGTCTCAACTGCTCTATTACAAGTTAAGACATAAGTAATGGCTGCCGTTGTTTCTTTCAAACTTTCATTAAGTTTTAGATTTTTTAATTTCGCCATGCGAAATATATAGAGTTTGATGGAATAGTGATTTTTTTAAATTCAGCTTCTAATATTATTATACCTTTTCAAATTATCCTTGATCTTATTTAGAAAAAAAATGATTCAAAAACCTTTTAAGAACATAATTTAATGTTATATCCATCGAGACAAAAATGCTCATTAGTTGCGTTGGTTTTTTTGGTAAAAATTTGATTGTCAAATTCTATAAAAAATTGTAGCGAAAGGTTTATATTATTCTGCTCTTCATATGATTAAATGCAGACTTTTATTTTTCTGGAAAAAAAAAGTATTTGCTCAAGAATAATGGATTTTAATAGATTTTAAGTCGTTTAAACATAAATCTTTTTTTTCTTCCATATTTCCGTCGTGCTTACACTTAGTAAAATTATTTTGTGTTTTAACCGATTGCTGAAGAAACAAGTAAAGCGATAAACGCTCTCACGCGTGCTTAACCCAACAGGCGTGTTTGTTAATGACGCAACATACCGGAAACCATCAGTAATTTGTTTGGCTTTAGGAGCGCCTCTAAATTGCAACCAGCCAGTATCACTTCCGATGAAACTTCCTGATATTTTTATATTGGCCGTGAATCAATTTATCGTAATTAACTATTATTTTTGTAGTCCATGTAATATGTGATGTGGAAACCGTCTGAACGAACGAAATATTACGTTAGAGAAGTTATTAAATCGGCTCGTCTTATTACCCGCTATTCTGTTTAATTAGAAAATTGAAACAAACAAGATAATCCCTGCGTACATTTGCTACTTTACCGACATCAAAAATCGGAGAGCGATACTCCTCACTTCGAAAATATAACACAAACAGAAATCTCATATCGATTTAATATTAAAAAATAAATAGTAATTAGCGTTTTACTTGGTGGGACCTGTGAGATATGATATAATATCACACTTACTACTTTCGTTGTTTGGTAAGAAAAGGAAAACTAGGTCTTGTCCAAGACGTTTATAAATGTTTTTTTTTTCTGGTATCAAGAGTACCCCCTGTTTTCATCACATAAAAACTTATATGGAGAATGTGCTAAATAACTATTTAAGTTTGTTTTTTACTTAAATTATGTATGATATACCGGATATGTGAGCTTAAGATTAATCCATTTTAGAATCACATCCAGTATTGTTTTATTAGATGCGTATGAGTTATAGTAATAAAATATTTTTAGATTAATTGCAGCGTTGTCATGCCTAAGTCAGATCAACAGAAACGATGCCACAGGTATATTGCCAATTTTCCCGTCAACACTCGATATGTATTTCTGTATATACGGAGAGACTCTCCAAAACTAATGCCTTATATCATTTTAATTCCGATGAATGGATCATTGGGATTTTAAAACATGCATTGTTAGGATGACTAAACTGATGCATTCATAACCTAGATGTTTCTTTGCTCTGTTGGAGGGATAGACTCTTGGAGGCCTTAAGTAATTAACACTCGCTATGAGCGTTCATCACAAGCAGAAATGCGTATGTAAACTCTGATGATGCTCAAAAATCACATCCTTGTTGTTGATGCATATAGTGGTTATACTGTTTTAACAGTGTCGGCGACCATTGCTCTCCAATTTGAAGAGCCATGCAAATTTAAGAGCCATAGTAATCTTGCAAAGACAAGCAAAGATGGTAGTTTTCTGTTCCTTTCCATCTTGCCACGGGGTGTATCTCCCCCGTGAGTTAAAGGCGCTCCCAGATACGAACCTGAAAATTTCTACGACTAGTACAGACAGCGCCTAGCCTTCTTAAATGATCGCTATTCTGGTACTGACTAGGTTCATCGTTGCTTAACTTCGGTGATCGGGCGAGAACCGAACTGTCAACAGATTTTACCGCATATTATTATTGAGGGGGGATTATTGTTAAGTATGTAAGTAAAAAAAAAAAAACAATGCACGAATTTTGTACCTAATATTGGATCTTTTATCAAAGACGGTTGATTTTTCCCATGAAAAACTATTTATTTGTGTAAAACGTAAGAAGAATTTAATTGGGACAAATCCTATCAGACGTTTACTTCAGTTTTAGTGCGACAGGGGCATATCAAGGAGAATCTATTCCAGATTTTATATAATATTATCGACCAGTGATGTGGCTGATACATAATAAACAGACATACAGAAACACAGACATACATTTGCGTGTGTATGTAGTCTTAGCTCATCGTAATAAAACCCAGCTTATTTTCCTTAACCCTTCGTTCGGAAATCCGCGTTTTCCTATGCTGTCATTTGCTTCTGATTGCTGCTGCGTTGGCTTAATAATTTATCGGCCTCTTCATCGATTTATTTAACTCAGCCGTTTCATTTATGTTTGCTAAATCATCCCATCAAAATAAAGAAGCAAAGCCCCGTCAATCAAATCTCCTATCGATCAATGTCAATCATTCGTCCGCCTCGCCTATAAAGCTACGTTCAGTCTACACTCTGAGCTAAGATATATATATATATATATATATATATATATATATATATATATATATATATATGCGTATGTATAAAATATGTACTTGATTTTATTTGATAGAATAGAAACCTATAAAGATAATTGATTATTTTATAATAGGAGCATAATGTGTAATAGCCAGCAGGTTTCGTGTCCTGGCGTTGCCTTGTGGACAGATAACACAAAGACAGATCAGATTCGTTGAAATAACACCCCCTCACAACCAAATAAAACTAGAATTATCTAGCGAATTTTTGTAAACTGGGCATATTTTGTTTTATTTGTTTTATAAAACGGTCGGTAAGTGATTAAATCAGATCCACACAAATAAAAACCTCCGTAATTTACATATGAGAATGTGTTTCAACGCCTTATAATTGAAAGTAAAAAATATGTCCTCGAAGAAATAAACTCTTGATGTTTTTGCAATAAAATGAGGAATCATGATTAAATGAGTATATTTTTATTCATGAAGTGGTCGATAATTACTTGGAATAGAAACTCACACAAACAGTTGGCCAGTACGTGGAAGAAATAAAAAAAATATCTAAAGAAATAAATGTGAATAAGGCAACCGAGTTAAGATTTTACAAAAAAATGTTCATGGCGGCAAAATTCACATGCTCTTTAATACAAATAAAAAGGATAACTAAAAGTAATTGCGAAATAATGTTAAACATTACTTCGCAAATAGTAATCCTAATATCGTCGCTTCTGGTGTACTTTAATGAAATAGAACTCGTTCTAGGCTGTATTATTTTTTAGAGTTTATTTAATTGATAACTTAGTCTATGCACAACTAGATAATATAAACAAAATATTAAAATGCACGTCAAAATAATTGATTCTATTATTTAACAATGAGGAAAAATCATTGTAGACTGAGGTACTTTATTTTTTTATGTGAAGTTGTCGATAATATATGAAATAAAATCACACTAATAAAAATAAATTTAAAAAATACGTTTATCAATCCTAAAATCATTAGGTATGGTACGCAGGACTCCTTCTAGATTGAGTTATTTTTGCTCTGTTTTATGATGTATTTTATAAGATAAGTTATTAATACCCACTAACATTTACATCCGAAAACTACCGATCTGGATATTTTTAAATGGAGCAAAATGCTTTTTAGACTGAGGTATTTGATAATATTAAATAATACTTACAGTTTAAGTTAAAACATTTAATTTCAGAGAGTAATTGCCGTTGACTCAATAATTCACGGTAAATAAATTGTCATGCACTAAAAACCAATGTTTATGTTTATAGTTTACATTTATTGTGAAGCTGTCGATCGGATCATCACACGTGTTACATTGTCCAATGAAGTTACTGTGATTACAAACGAAAGCGGTTCGAAGGCGTTTCTGTCTAATTTTCAAAAGCTTTTTTCCATATAACCCAGGCTGTCATTGAAAGATTTAGACACCAATTTAACTCATTTTTTTCGTTTTTGGCGACCGAAGTGGAAACGTGCGAAAGCATTATAACAGAATGAAGTAATCAAAGCCTAACAAGCATTCGGGGATCAATGGTCTGCCCTAAAAAGTATATGTGAGTATTCTCACATCTTTTTACATAACAGACATATCAAAAATTCCTGTTGATGATATTCGGATAGAAAGTTTAACCTATATATATATACTGCCAATAAAGCTCTACAATCAGTCAATCCTACTACCAATCATAAATTTCTATTATCAATCATAAATTTCTATTATCAATCATAAATTCTAAATTTGAGTACCTTGATTTTTCATACCCTTTTCACCCGAAACAAGGCACTGTGCCACTTTGATATAGTGGGCTATAATAGGACGTATTAGTTATAAGACTACTATGTAGGGAGTTAAGCAGCGAGATGTCTGTTCACATTACACTTGGACTTCTCTATGTCAATACAGGTGGGAAAGCAAGATCCCGGAAGCGAGGAGGACATCTAGCAGTTCTCGGGAATAAACTATTGGAGTAGAACGCGTTCTTACACCTAGGATCGCTAGTGTGTAATTTTCTGCTTTATCGGGTTTGTAGGAGGTATTTACGTCGTGGAAATAGAAGGGCTTGTAGCTGTGTAGGGTGAGAGTTAGCTGCTTGTCGGGTTTATCTTGGGTTTTTACGTCGAAGAGGTACAGGGGAGTGTAGTTCGTCGGAGCATTCACCATTAAAATACTTGTAGAAGAAGCATACAGTACGTCGAAGGGACAGAGGTTGTAGCTTAGATGGCAGTTCAGGACCTATCAGATTAGCGACTTTCTTCTGAACCTTGTTCAGGAGCGAGATACTAGCAGCAGATACACCAGCCCAAATGTGACATAATTACTCCATGCATGGGCGAAGGATAATTTTAGACATAAGTAGCTTTCTAGCAGGGAAGGGGGTCCCAAAATATTCGCAGCAGTATTGTCAATGCTCTCAATGTATCTGTTCCAGCTCATGTTCCTTATGAACGTTAAGCCGAGGAATTTAAAAGAAATATTCTCAGGTAATGTATCATTAATCATAGCAATTGATGGTTGAGAAGGGTTTTTCGTAATTATTGAAGGGAACAAGCTTAGTTTTGGCAGCACTGAATGTGACGATCGATTTATGTTCTCATTACACTGCAGATTGGAGGTCTTTTTCTAGTGTAATTTTCTTAGATATGTCTTCATTTGTTTTCCTCTCATACTTGTTATAGAGCGTGGTGTCATCAGCAAATATACCCATCACAGAAACAATTTTATCAGGGAGGTCATTTTTGAATATTATGAATAATAAAGGTCTAAGTATAGACCCATGATGTACACCCGCATTCATATGATATTTTTAGCTGTACGACCGTCAAGGATCAGTCTGTTTTCTTCTCTTATTTAAGAAAGATTTAATTATGATACATGTTCGTACTGTGATACCATAAGATTTGATTATCCGGAGAAGACCATCGTGACATATCCTGTCAAAAGCTGTAGATATATATAGGGATTCCGCTTTACCCTCACCTGACTTCTAAAATCTCTACAAATCCGAGAGTTTATCCTGATTTTTTCCCCCAGATAACAGCGAAGGATTCGAGCATTCAATCTAAGTAATATCTGAACACATGCTTTTTACACCCCTCACACACACATGTGATGATTGCTGTATCTTTCCAGAGGATTGCCGTCACATCTAGTTCTCTTAATTTTGTCGTTCATGCCATCTTAGAAGACTCCACACTCCCGTCGCAGATTTGCACATCTTGAAGCAGATGTGACATACAAATTAGGCAATTACCATCGAGTTGATTTTCTCTGGACGTTGAAGATTATTCTTATGAACAATCACATGTCGCCTCAAACCAGCAGTAGGCTTGCAAACTTTGCTGCATGTTAAACAGAGCGTTTGGTTCAGACTAATAGGTGCAAAGTTGACCTGAAGAGGAGTTTTGTCCGACTTAATATGGTTGACGTAGCCAACTTTTGACAAAAGTATTCGTTTACAAGTGTTGCATTTCCAGCACTGTGTGTCATGACCATCAATTAAACCTTTGCGAAGCTCTCGCTTCTGATTGCTGTGGGCCTGCTTTCTTTTTTAGAGCATCACGACTTTCACGTGCAAGCTTTCGTCACGTCTGCCTTTACAGAGTAAGTTCTTCCCATGTGTCGATGTCGATTTGTAAGACTTTAAAATTATTCTTTATAGAGTCCCTTAACCTCCTTGGTTTGTGTTGATGGCGCTTTTCCAACTCCCGAAAAAATTGTTTTGGCAGCCTACAATCTTTCATTCGAATCAAGTGGCCCACCCAACGCATGTGAGATCTGATTACAAGGGTCTCAACACTAGAGCAACATGCTCTCACAAGGACATACCACTTGATGATTAAATTGGTGAAATCGTTCAAGCCATTTAATGTGCCTTTGATGCAATGTCCATGTCTTCGATCAATACATCAGTGTGGTTAGCACACAGGTCTTATAAACGCAGATCTTAGTCCTTTGGTTAGATCCACAAACACTTGATACAGTTATATTTGTTGTTCAATGCATTTCTCCTGGACTTGCAGGATTGAAAAAAAACATATCCATAGTGTCTCTGCTAGACCTAAAGCCACTTTGCAATATCATTAGGACAAACATCTTCCAGTAACCGGTTTAATAGAAGTCGTGCAAGAACTTTACCAGCAGCTTCCAAAAGCATAATCCCACGGTAGTGGTCACAAACATTTTTCTGCCCCTTTCCTTTAAAGAGACTCACCAACATACCATCAATCCAATCCTGTGAAACAAGAGCATCTTGCCAGATTTCCTCAACAAAACCAAGGATAGCATTAGCAATATTCACACCTCTAACCTAAGAACTTTCATCGGAACACTATCCAAACCAGGTGATTTGCTACTGCTGTTTTGTGCGATAGCCAACTGCACCACAACCAGATTAGGCAAACGATCCATTCTGAATATTATATCACATTGTGCTAGTCTATCAATTGCATCAGCATCTACTGCAGAGGGATTATGAAACACATCAGTAAAGTGCTCTTGTCATCTTTTCAAGATATTCTCTGGATCCTTAATGAAAACAGAACCTTCTTTCGACATCAGGGGAGATATTAAAGAGGTAGAAGGACCAAACACTTGGCGCAGGAGTCCATAAAATTCCTTCGAATTCAAGCATTCAATCATAGCAATATCTGAACAATGCTTTTTACACACATACACGCATATATATATATATATATATATATATATATATATGTGTGTGTGTGTGTGTGTGTGTGTATGTATAGGGATAATTTTGGAGGGGAGTACGCGGTTTCCATTCTGACAGATTAAATAAGCTGTGTAAAAAAAGAAAAAGGGATAAGTGGTCAGCAGCCATACCATCGACTGCATCACTGAATCCACACTCTTGTACTTTGGGTGGATTCTTTTGTAAGTCTCTTGCAATACTTAATTGTAATCTGAGGCTGAAGTATAAATGAATCAAAAAACAAAAAAAAATTGTCGGAACCTCATCCGTCGATTTCGACGGATGAGTCCAATAATACTCACACACACACACACACATACATATATATATATATATATATATATATATATATATATATATATATATATATATATATAGGGTTTGCGCGCCTCAATACCATGGCCTGAGATTAGAACTGCAAATTATCAACTAGCCACTCTAATCAGTACAATATGCGGATTACTATATGTATACATATATTTACATTTACATATAGATATATCTGTGAATGCACGGAGGCGTGTGTAAGTGTATACATATTTGTGGGTGATCAGACTGGTCAATGTATAAGGGTTTGTAGTGTACATGTGTGTTTACATATACCTATACGTTTATGGGTGTGTGTGGCTTATAAGTTGGGAATAAGTTATGTAAATGCTAAGCGTATATTTTGTGTTGTGGGGTGTGTGTACGGGGGCGACACAACGGGGTAAACAGAACGGGGACGGATAAGAGTATTTATAATAGAGGATTGTTACACTGCGACGGAAACAACTAGGATGACAAAACGCATTTTTTATAGTAGAAGGGATATAGATGTGGGGGATATAGTAATAAACCGTTCCTTTTTACACGCAGACGGGAATTCATTAGGAAGGGTTTTTCATAGTTTTCATTTACAACACGAATCACAAAACACATTAACTTTTCGGGTTAAACTATGACGAACGAAGACTTACAAATGATGCTATTTATTCTTGCTGGTTATGATGATGATCAGGTATTCGATGTCTTGCATAATTACACTTTCCTGCCTCCCATTCTTGTTCGCTTTCAAAAGACATTAAGCTAACTCACTCTTCAGTATCGAACTGTCGGATTTCTTTCTATTTCTCTCTCTCTCTCTCTCTCTCTCTCTCTTTCCCTCTTACTGATTCCTAACTCCTTTATATATGGTAATTTATCCCTCTTTGTGACGTCAGAAACGTGCTCAACCACGTGATTGTTGCTCTAGTGGATTTACATACAAATGTCTCTTACACGTCTGTGACAACGTAAAGAACATTCGTAATTTCTAACGTGCATTTATATAGATATGTCTCTAACACGTTTTCTTGGCAACACAAAGAACATTCCTAAATTTGATTCCCATTGGCCTAATTCTGACCTCTTGTTGTATCGTTATTTCTAATATAATTGACATGGGTACACATTGCTTTCATCGTTTTTTTATATTGCAATATGTATTTTCTTCCACTCTAGAATGCTGGGTTCGACTTTAGCCTTTTCCGTTAATAAATCTTATTTTTAAACCTATATACGTCGTTTCTCTAATTTCTGTTTCCATACAAAAACATATAGCCTTTGAAAAACATTCTGAACATGACGAAAATATGTGAAATAGAGTATATAATGATAATTAAAGTATCTGTCTAGATGTTACAACTGTGTTCTAGATCAATGAAGGAGAAGCAACTGTTTATTCCAACCATTGAATTCTTCCCATTTTGGAGGTTAGGAGTTTCCCACATAAGATATAGACCTTGTGTCATACTGAAAATAATTAATGTATATTACCCATCTTTTGGTCGAAAATGTAATATTTACATGTTCGGATAATTTAAATAACCCATTCTAAAAATTGGGAGGAGAAGCTTGGTCAAATTTATCGTGTTTTCATTTAACATTGTACGAAACAAATGTGGCAAGAAAAAAATGGTAGAAAACCACAACAAAAAAATTAATGTTACAATAGGCAAGAAAAATTAGTAATCAACCTCCATATTCTGTAATTCATCTAATAATTTAAAGAGGACAACCACTGCTAAAAACCAATATAGCATGGAAATCCTAATAACATAACAGCCAATTCTAAACGAGTTCCTTCGCCCCACAAAAAAAAACAAGAAAAAACACAAAGGCGTCATTTTGGAGCTGCGATAAGAATTAAGTAAGTTCTTTTTTGTAAATAAGTCTCAACTCTTGCATTGCGTATATTTTTTTACACAGGCATCACCACATTATGGCTAAGAGGCCACTCAAGGATACGGGTTAAAGAGTGTACAGTAGGAATTGGACAATATAGTGTTGGTTGGTTGTTTGTTTTGTTTTACGGCATATCAACCTTTTTCGGGTTATTTAATGCCGAATCCAAAGATTTTGAAGAAATTTTTTTTTAATAGTGTATATTTGTTGTTTTCACGTCAGTTTCTATTTAACCCATAGTTGGGACCCTAACAGGTACTACCACTCCGGGTCAGAGTGGACCTGGGAGCAATGGTAATTAAAGGGTGGCTCCACACTCCCCAAAGCCCACAAGCTGGGGCCTCACCACTGGATATAGTTTAAGGTCATATCCAGGACCGGACAATATAGTAATCATTAGTAATGAAAATGCGGTAAATTTGATAACTTCTATGGAACGGCTCATGAAGAACTTATTTACGTTAGACTTGAACACAACACTATTGTAGTGAAATATAACGTTATTACTAGGTCTATGACAGCAGCATATTCTTTTCATTGTTTTGACTCTTGAGTATATATCCGACACAGTTAGATTTACTTTAATTGTTTTTAAATTCCTGTTTCTGTAAAAGTGTTCGTGTTAACCTTCCGCCTAATGTAGAAACGCCTTCCTTAAAAGAGTTACCTAATTGTAATTTTCTGGTTTTATGTTTTTAACAAAGTTAAACACAAAAATATCGTACAAATTATGCGAAATGGAAATCCTATCAAGGAGTGTATAAACGCAGCGTGTACTTGCATCTAAAAATGTAAAAAATAATACCTCCGTCCTTAAGAAAAAGATAACTTGGAAATCAATTTGAAAAAAAAATACAACGTTCTGCATTTACTAAATACATTTCTCTACATCCGTGTTTAAGTTGCGTTATGTAGCTGCCACGCTGTGAGCATTCGTGCTCGGAATTCCCCTAGCTCTATATTTGCCCTAAAAGAACTGTCAGTGCGAGATGTTGTCCGACATAGGATTGACTTTCTCAATGGGCATGTCCGTTCATTTTTCAAATTTTGATAATGGAGTAAAGGGAAAGCGCTGCGAAAACGAGTGAAAAGTTTTTTGTTTATATAGAAAACATCTCTCTTTAATACGCTCAGCAATATTAACACGAAAATAAAGAAATAGTTTAAAGCGTATCATGACATCTGAATGGAGACGTATAAAGAAATGCGAACGTTTAACAAAAATGATTTTTCATCTAATAATTAAAAAAAAATCTTATTACACAGGTTTAAATTTTTTTACGAATTATCTTCGTTTTACATGCAAAGAAACTGTTGAACTGATTTTTTAATGCATATCCGCCGAGACCCAGATCACTGGGACTACAGTCGTGACACAACGCAAACCTTTTCTAATGTTCAACTTGTTTGCACTAGGTATGAGGTACCTTGACTTTGTATTTGTGAATTGAAATACAGTTACTTCGTAAATATATTTGGTCCATCTTTTTCTTAATATACATAAATGCACACAGGGATAAAGCATTTACTTTAATGTAAAAACACCTTGACACAAACACCACCCACACAAACACCCACCCACACAATTATATATATACTAGCAAAAGTACCCGTCGTTGACTGGGTTCAAAAACAGCCTACAGAAAATGGACTCTGATTTATGAAAGTATGGTAGATTATGAAATAGAAGGGTTGTAAAGAGATAGCTTAGCATTTAGAGGTATCAAAACCAAAGCAAAATATGATGAAAAAAAATTAAAATAGATAAATCCCAAAAGTTATTATACCATAACTGGTCACACTGAAACAATTATCACAATATTCTGTGGATCTTTATAAAAAAAAACCTTGTTAAACTTTATGACATATTTCCATTCTATGGAGGTCAGGCACGAACGAACACCCCATAATTTTATTATACTATATTTCTTCAAACTGCAACATAATTATCAAAGTATACTTACGCAGATAGATATGAAAAGTCATTATTAAAGTGTGTGCCTATTTCCATTCTATGCAGGCCAGGGCAAACGCAGACCCCACAATTTTATCATACCATCCCTATATAAGATATACGTACTCCTCAAAGTATTCTTATGTACATCTATATAAAAAAAATACATCTATCATTATATGTGATCTGTTTTCTATAATAGTCACCCATATAGGAGCCTATTCGTGACCAGACACACACAGACGTTCATCTTTATATATATATATATATATATATATATATATATATATATATATATGTATATGTATGTATATGTATGTATATATATATATGTGTGTGTGTGTGTGTGTGTGTGTGTGTGTGTGTGTGTGTGTGTATGTGAATGTGTGTGAATGTGGGGTGTATGTCTCTGTGCAGGTATATTTAGATTAAAGTAAAAGTTTTGTGCCTGTGTGCATCTATGTATATTAAGAAAACGATATTTGTGGGGGGACTATCGAAATCGGGAGAAGTTGAGCCGTATTTTCGATTGCAAACCGATTCTTTTATTCTTTTCCTGGAAATTATAAAGAAACAACAGATGTTTTTATTTATTTTTCAGAAGAATATTTATTTATAACATGAAAGTAAGGGACACGGAATCAGGATTTCTTGGTCCAATTTATTTATTTTATTGGTAAATCGTGGCAAACAATGTAAATAATCGAGAGTTCACTTAGTTATATTGCCTTAGGAAAACTTTTGAAATGGTCAGACTTATTTTAGGAACAAGGTGATAAAAGTCAATATGTAACCAATTAGAGTTCAAAGTTAAATTAAAATGGATAAACTGCTCCTGACAAGTTATATTTTTCATTTTATTAGCGCCGACCTGGTCTCATGTTGTCTGGAGTGGTCATCTGTTAAATAATGCTAAGTTTTATTGCATTTATTTATTCTGCCACAAGTAGCTATCACATAAAAAAAAATCATGAGTTAATCAACACGTACGTAAAAGTATGAACGGTAGAGTTTTATCAAATAAAAAAAAGGTCATTATATGTACATTTTAAATCATCCTCTCGGTGAGATTCTACATTTTTGGTGATTATGTGTGAGCACACTGAAAAAGAAAACAAATAATTATTGGAGAATTAAAGGTGGGTTGACTTGCACATATTAATTTAGCATGAAATGACCCCCTTTTCCGGGTCATTCCAATTTTAGAGCATTTAATCAATTTTTGTTTTACCAAAATCTTAAATCTGGTCGACTATGTCATAAACCAATCGTTTTATTTACGCTTGGTATTTTGTATGACTATTAAGAATAACATATTTGATACTAAATTTGGATCAGGAACATTAACATACCAAAGATTTTAAAACAAACAAAATTGGCCACTCTAGTCTGAAAGAGCGATCATTTTCCGTTAACTTTATGTGCAAAACCTACATTTTGTTGTTTTCTTTCTTTCTGTTTTTTAATGCCGTTTACATGTAATCGCCTGAAAAAGGAAGAATCACATTTTTATTTTCTGGTGGATTAGAATAGGTTTCAGAATTCTAATGATTTCTTTCATAACGAAATGTTATAATTGCAAACTGGCGAAAACAGAAAGCAACTCTCGATAATTTGTTTAAAGTTTTCATAGTATTCACTGAAAAAAAAATACCAAAATCACCTAAAAAAGTAGAATCTTATTTTGGGGGGTTGACTAATGGTAACTTAAGATGGTATTATTATTATTATTATTATCATTATTATTATTATCATTATTATTATTATTATTATTATTATTATTATTATTATTATTATTATTATTTACTCACTAGCAGTAGTCACACAATCCATACTCAAAGATTGCTCTTTCAGAATAACCTGTGGTGTTCCCTGGAGTCTGAGTGGCCAAAAGTCTCCCTAGATTTCCAGTACTCCCCTCCTCTTTCGAAAAACATTTGCAAAATAATTTGCGTTATCGCAATAGCCACTTAACATTGATTTCTCGTTGGCAGCGACTATTGCCCTTAACTGGAATTTGGGTGGCAGCCCTCTTTTCACTACTCCAGTGGAGGTCTGGCTAATGCTTTCTCTCCCCGGCCTTTCCATTCACCTTGATCCTAATTATTTGGTGTGGTACCCGTTTATGCCGGAACTCATAAAACGTGGGGCAGTATTTTACAATTATACAGTTTCAGTTTTCATTATTGCATGTGATGTTCCTTTGTTTTTTTTTAGTATTTGTAGTCGTTTCTGTGTACAGTGTGTGTGTGTGTATATGTGTAGTTTATGTGTAGTGTTAGTGTCCACATTTAAAGATGATATTTATGCAGTTTTCATAATTAATATTTATGCAGTTTTCATAATTGAAATTTGTTGTACCTTCGCTACCATCCGTCTGATCCCAATCACTCCCATTCTATTTCCAAGTTTTTTCAGTATCGTTCCTAGCGCTCCTACTATAAGGTTGATGCAAAAACAATATTGTTTTCTCACATATATGATTTCTGAATTAATCCATCGATATATGCAGCCAGATAATATATGATTTTGCAGCCCGTTTTTCGCTCTATTTTGCTATTCGTTATCGATCTCTATCTCTTCATTCCTTTTTTGTTGCAGGTTTTTCGTCAGCATGAATAAAAGTAAAAATCCGTACGATTTTCTTGTTCCAGTTCAAACTAGGCCGAAACCTGCCGATACAGCTTATGATATCAATGATGCGTTTGGTCCAGGAATCACTAAAGAACATGTGGCACAACGGTTGTTGAAGAAATTTCGCAATGGTGATGAAAGCCTCGAAGATGAAGACGGTTGCGGCCGGCCGACGGCTGTTGATAAGGAACATTTGAAAGCCTTAATTGAAGCCGATCCTCGAAAAACCACACGAAAAGTGTCTGTTGAACACGTAGTCAACCACTCAACTGTCGCCATTTAAAATAAATAGGGAGTAAAAAAAGTTGGATAAATGGGTGCCGCATGAATTGAACGATAATAAAAAAATATCGTCGTTTTGAGGTGTCTTCTACACTCCTTTTGCGCAACAAAACGACCCATTTTTATAGCGGATTGTGACGTATGATAGGAAATGGATCCTGTACGACAACTGGCGATGTTTGGCACAGCGGTTGGATGCCGGAGAAGTTAAAGAACACATCTCGAAGCCAAAATTGCACAAAAAATTGTTATGGTGAGTGTTTGGTGGTCTTAAGCCGGTCTAATCCATCACAGCTTCTTGAATCTGGACGAAATTATTACGGTGGAGAAGTATTGCACACAAATTGACAAAATGCACCAGAAGCTCCAACGTATGTGCCCGAGATTTGTCCATATGAAGGTACCGATTTTCTACCATGACAACGTTCATCCACATGTTGCTAAACTGACCCTGCAGATGCTGAACAAATTGAGCTATGTGACTTTGCCTCATCCGCTTTATTTATCGGACCTCCCGCTCATCGATTATCACTTTTTCAAGCATCTCGACAACTACTGCGTGCAAAAGCCGAGATGGTGCTGAATCATCCTTCAATAACTTTATCGCTATCAGAACTCCGGATTTCTCTACTCATGGGATAAATAAACTTCTTTATTATTGGCAAAAGTGTACCCAATCTAATAGTTCTTATTTCGATTAATAAAGTTTATTATAAAAGGAGGTATGATCTTTGGAAGATGAACGTAAAATAACATTATTTCCCAACCAACCGTATATTAGTGGGGTTATCTTTACTTTTTAATTGTCCAGATCCCTTTGAGCTCTCTGACCAGTTCCGTGTATTTGCTCCGCTTTTCAGTCTCCTTGATTTTAAATTTGTGGGCTGCTGGAACGGAAAAAACTATAATATGACAGGTCTTTTCCTTCTTGTAAACTATTATGCCACCAAGTCGGCTTGCTTGGATGGGTTTATCCGTTTGTACGTCCATGTCCCGCAGGATATTATGATTTTCATTCTTCAGTACTGCTGCCGGTTGTGTTTGTACCATTTGTGTGTGTATTCAAGATGCAATTGTTTGCATAATTGCTAATGTACTGCCTTCCCCACTTGATCGTGTCTATTTTTATATTGTTTTGGGGCTATTTTGCTGCATCCATGTATGTGGTTATATTGTTTAATCTCTTTGTCCACTGAGTTTGCATTTTCTGTTTTCTTGTGTCGTTTCGACCCTTAATTTGTTTTGTTTGTCTCCAATTGCGTTATCTTGTGCATCTACTATTGGTGATTCTATTTCTCTGTTAAGGTTCCCTTTTTCTAGCCATTTGTAAGTGTTTTCATTTGTCTCTTCTTTTGTAATACTTATGGATTATCCACGTAGCTGTATCTTCCCTCATTTTCTTCCCTTGTCTAATTCCACATCTCTTTTTCGATCTTCTTTGTTTTTACATTGTCTCTTGCTGCAGTAATTATTCTTTCAAGTCTAATGCATTGTGAATCGTTATGAGTCTTTTGGCCGAGATTCCTTAGTTTTCTTTGGTCCAGGTTATAAACGGTTTAGAGTATCTTATTACAGACACTGCCCACGTGTTTTTTTCCTGTAGTTAGGTTTCGGTTATAGAAGTTCGGTTTCGAGGAGTTTTCCTCTTTCTTCTTCTTCTTCTTCTTCGTCCTTTGCTTCTTCTCCTTCTTCTTATTATTATTAGTTGCATCTCGTTTTTTTACAGCTAAGCAAATCAATTAAATAACCCACCAAAATTTATATTCAAAATAAAACTAGACTTTTAATCATTTCAGTGAACAGTTTAAATAAAACCCACGACCTCGTCATGTTAAAAATGTTTTTTTATAAATACTAACAGTATTATTTCGAAATTCATTCATAACAATGGGAGAGCTCATTGTTAAATATTTTGTTCAACATCGTTTTCTCATTTTACCTACCAATTGTCGACTATGGAATCTTTCAAGCAGCATGTTCTGCATTAACGACGAAGTGGTATACTCTGGTGTTGTTTTAAAATCAAACGTAATCTTCTGCTGTCTTAAAATTTTCGATCAATAACCCGCGGGTTTATGTAATAATTTAAAAGTTTACAAAACAAAACGAAAAAAAACAACTCATCTCTAATTAAATATTTATAAATTTTAAAAGAATCGGCATCGGAATCGGGAATCGTAGCAAAATCGGAAATTTAGCACTGGATCGGTAATTGTATCGGAATCTGGAAAACTTTGGAATCGGTCACAGCTGGTGACTATTACACGCACATAAATATGTGGGTGGGTGTGTTTGTGTGTATGTGTGTGTGTGTGTGTATGTCATAAGTATAACGAAGTAAAAGAAGAAAAAATACAAAATAAAATAATACAACGCCTAAAACATCAACAAAAATTAGAAGCGTACAGAACTAGGTTAAACAATACAAAAATTATACGTATATGTAGAATACAAAAAGTCTTAAAAAAACAAGAATGTTTCTTTCAAAAGCCTAGATCTTTCGACCGATTCTTCGGTCTTCCTCAGTGTGAATAATAAAAGCACGAGTGTGGGGTGGACCAGGTTATCAGCAAGAAGAGCACTGATATTGCTAACAAGGTAATGATTGATTTTAATATGACGCTTCCGATATTTTTGACTTGGAATGGTCAGCAACTTGTGCGGCCTCTATTCAAAATCAAGTCTTTCATAAAACCTTGAATTAGACACCCAGGCATCCCAAAAACACCCTCGTATATGTGAACATACATGGAAGTCCACTCGCACACTATTACATATGCTTCTACACGTACCTATACACACACAGGGCACGCACACACGTTTATGCATGTACGTACATATACATCTGGAGATTGATAAGCAGATGTGGGCGATGAGCTAAGTGGTATCTTCTCACCAAAAACTTGTACTTATTATTATTTATTATGGTTCTAGGTGCGAGACGGGGTGAAAGGACACGCTGTGGGTCTTGATTGTCTAGACACACACAAATACACATACACACACACGTTTATTTATTTTTTTAACCGCGCACTGTAGATTCTACTGTATTTCTTTAATTGACATATAAACATATAAAATCTTTTAAAAAATACAGTAAAATAAAACTAAATAAATAAACGAATATAATTTTTGTTATGTTAATTTTCATTTACTTATTTTCTTCATATGGCTCTTTCTTTCTTTTCCCACACACATGCACACTCCTTTATACGCATATACACCCATACATACATACATACCCACACATAAAATGGAAGATATAGGGGAAATCATTGTTTTAAAATTGGAAGCACTACAGGAATTGGAAGCTCGATATGCCAATAAGAGAAATCAGAGGTTAATAACATTTAATGTTGAAAATAATATTGAAAGTTAGATATATTGCAATGTGCAATGTTTAAACAAGGAGTTAAATAATAGTAAAAACAACAACAACAACGATAATAATAATAATAATAATAATAATAATAATAATAATAATAATAATAATAATAATAATAATAATAATAATAATAATTCTGATTTCGTTTATGAATGTCTCTCTGAAAAGGAATGGGTTCTTTTCCAGAGGATTTCCCTTAATCCCGGCTTCAAACCAGGAGCTTCAAAGATCAAGGGTTTTCCTAAGAATGTTGGTGGTACCTATAATTGCAGAGGTTTGAAGGCCGCCTAAAACATCGGGAACTTTTTAGTTTTTTCGATTGTTCTTCCGGGCGACTTGATACTACTCCTACTGTACCAACTACGACCGGGATTATTTGTGTTTTAACCCCGTGTATACGCCTTATCTCCAAGGCCAATGGAGCATAATTGCTCAACTTCTCACTCTCCTTCTCTCTCACATTCCTGTCCCAAAGTACTGAGAAGTCTACAATATGCCATTTTTTTGAGAACTTGTCAATTCCGACCAAATCCCCTCTTCTTGTCGATATAGGTCAGTACCAATTCTGGTATATAATAAACCCATTAGTAGGCAAGTCAGCAACACATGTAAAGAATGAGGCACTAGCAGTAATTCAAGACAAACTAGCTGCGAACCTCTCCATAGAAGAGCGCACATGTGTACCATTGCCAAACTTAATGGAAATGCTGATATTCTGCAGAGAAACAACCCACTTCAGAATGAGTACTGACCTATATCGACAAGAGGAGGGGCTAGCTAAGGGCTCGCCATTATCATCAGTGATGGCGAACATATACATGGAATACTTCGAAGACATGGACTTAGGTTCAGCTCCCTAAAAGCCAACCATCTGGCTATATACGTTGATTACACCTTCATATTCTGGCGGCATCAGGAAGACATCCAGGCTATCCTAGGCCATATGAACACAATAAGACCATCGATACAGTTCACAATGCAGAAAGAAAAAGATACCCAACATATCACGCAAAGAGAATGGGTTTAAGAAATCCGTATATCGCAAGCCTACCTTCACCGGAAAATACCTTAACTTCAACTCCCATCACCCATACAGTACCAAACATGGAATCGCACGCTGCCTACAACATCGAGCAGTGACAATAAGTAGCGACATCATTACATACCACCAAGAAATGGTCAGGTTGAAGAATACCCTCCGTCGTAACAACTACCCCGATAGCATACTATCCACCAGACGTGTTAATAGTATAAGAGAGGAGAATGAAACCCCAAAACCACTAACGGTCTGACTACCATACATACGAGGCATCTCCTAAAAGATTAAGAAAATATGTGCCCCCTACAACATCAGGACGGTATTCAAGAGCGAGTCAACACTCAGGCGACACCTGGTACGAGTGAAGCCCCGCATGGAGGAGGACATGCCCAAGAACTGTATATACTCCATCCCATGCAGTTGCAGAAAGGTTTACAACGGTGAAACATGCCGCCCTCTCAAAGTAAGGGTGGTAGAACACCGTAAAGGGGAGACGGAAAAATAGGGTATAGCCAACCATGTCTGGATGGAGAGGGGGGATCATCGCCCCATATGGGATGAAGTAAAAATAATAAACAGCGAGACCCACTGGAAAGTGAGAAAACTTAAAGAAACAGCTGACATGCTCGGACGTAACAGCCTACTGAGCAAACCAAGCGTAGAGCTGAATGCAATTTGGACACCTCTAATAGAGAGAGAAAACCTTCAATAACAACGTAGGTTTAACATTAAATAAAACCAACTAAGAATTGTCCTAGTGACATATGGCCGAGTGTTCCTAGACGTTATATCAAAGTTTACAGTTACCCACATGTGCTGAGTTCAATCCTGAACGAATGCAGTGAAAAGTAACAAACAAAACAGAGAATCAGCAACTATGTCCCCCGTAATAATAATAAGGGGTTGGGTGCGAGACTCCTAACAAACGAGTCCCCATTTCGATACAAAACACCTGATGAAGTCCGGAGGGAAAAACGGCCAGAACGTTGTGACTATAACAACCAAGATGAGGAAGTCAGTCCGACAATCTCAATAAATATTTAAGCGGTTTTTTACGACCTGGCACTGACTAGCTCGTCGACAGTGTATATATATATATATATATATATATATATATATATATATATATATATATATATATATATATATATGCAGCTTAGATGTAACCATTTACAACAAATTAACATGCCTATGTTTCTCAGTGCATTTTAGAAAAACGTTTATATGCTTTATAATAGTTTGTTTACTTTCGGAAAATGCACTTGTTATTTGTGGAGGGGAAGTTGAGATTGGCCGAAAGAGATGTACTGCTTATTAAAGTTTTATAAATACACAATAATCTACCTCTACTTGCCCCGAATCTAGATAACTAGTACCTCCCGGCGTTTCCCAGTCAACAAATACGCATAAGTATTAGATTTTCATTAATTCAAAAACCTAGGTATGTGCATGCGAGCTTATGTTATTTTTTAAACCGGTCACTTCTTGTAAGTTAGAAAAACAAAAACAAAAAAAAAACACACTTGAGCTAAGATCGAAAACTAATGATATTGAGCTATATTGTGTTAACTGTTACACCAGCTGGACACGAAATTTATGGATTGTTTTCCAAAAATCGTATTCCAAACATAAATGAGCTGTTATGCTACTCGAGCGCGCATGCGCCGTCATGATACATGTATACAGATAGATAAAATCCGATGCTTCCACGTAAGAATTTACAAACTTTTACAACTTAGTATAATTTATTTTCGGATCAAAATTGATTAAAATTTTTCTACATGTCTGAATATCCTATATACCAAATGTCTAGTCTGTAAATCAATACTTTATGATTATATAGATTGAGAGTTGTCCTTCCTTACACTTTCTCACTTTTATAGATAAATTTAGAGATTGGATCGATAAGTGGCGTTGAATAAAACTAAAATGTAAAAATTAAAAATGAATGCACTATTTTGGAACTCTCTAATGTAAGAGGATACATTATTGTGACCATATAACGCACCTGTTACAGATTTTTTTACATTATAAATTGACCAAGAAGTAACCTATCTTGGTGCATTTATACGTGCCTATTATTTGTGTAGCATGTGTACTTTAAGAATACACCGTCTAAGTGGTAGGTGTTACGATATTTTTTACTGTATATAACTTTTTCAATGAAATTTACCTTTCTTAACTAATATTGCTTTTGGCCTTCGGGACAAGATCAAAGTGTAGCATCTGTTCTTCAGATGCTGCAAGCTATGACTAGCTATGACTAGCTATGACAAGCAATGACTAGCTATGACTAGCAAAGACCAGATGTGGGAGCAACCCCACATGCCTGACCTTTAACCAGCTCCCATTTCCCACCTCTCGGGAGCTGGTCCCCTTTTTCCCTTCCCCCTCCCTTCACTCCTCACATTAAAAATCGGCCTTGTGCCTAATTTGCTCGGTGGGGAGCAAATAAATACCATCTGTTCTTCAGATGCTGCAAGCTATGGCTAGCTATGACTAGCTATGACTAGCAAAGACCAGATGTGGGAGCAACCCCACATGCCTGACCTTTAACCAGCTCCCATTTCCCACCTCTCGGGATCTGGTCCCCTTTTTCCCTTCCCCCTCCCTTCACTCCTCACATTAAAAATCAGCCTTGTGCCTAATTTGCTCGGTGGGGGAGCAAATAAATACCATCTGTTCTTCAGATGCTACAAGCTATGACTAGCTATGACTAGCTATGACTAGCAAAGACCAGACCGGAGGAAACCCCACATGCCTGACCTTTTACCAGCTCCCATTTCCCACCTCTCGGGAGCTGGTCCCCTTTTCTCTCCCCCCTCCCTTCACTCCTCACATTAAAAATTGGCCTTGTGCCTAATTTGCTCGGTGGGGGAGCAAATAAATACCATCTGTTCTTCAGATGCTGCAAGCTATGACTAGCTATGACTAGCAAAGACCAGATGTGGGGGCAACCCCACATGCCTGACTTTTAATCAGCTCCCATTTCCCACCTCTCGGAGCTGGTCCCCTTTTTCCCTTCCCCCTCCCTTCACTCCACACATTAAAAATCGGCCTTGTGCCTTATTTGCTCGGTGGGGGAGCAAATAAATACCATCTGTTCTTCAGATGCTGCAAGCTATGACTAGCTATGACTAGCAAAGACCAGATGTGGGGGCAACCCCACATGCCTGACCTTTAACCAGCTCCCATTTCCCACCTCTCGGGAGCTGGTCCCCTTTTTCCCTTCCCCCTCCCTTCACTCCTCACATTAAAAATCGGCGTTGTGCTAAATTTGCTCGGTGGGGGAGCAGATAAATACCATCTGTTCTTCAGATGCTGCAAGCTATGACTAGCTATGACTAGCAAAGACCAGATGTGGGGGCAATACCATCTGTTCTTCAGATGTTGCACTTCAATGTGTTGTTCTCTGTCAGTGGAGGATAAATCCTTCACGACTGAGACAATTTGTATTTTTGTTCCTTTTCTCCACGTTAAAAAACGACCCTGGTGTCTAACTCTGTCCCGTGGGGAGACATTGTAATAGGAACTGATATTCCTGTCCGTCTATTCTTTGGTGAACCTTTTGGCCACAACAAATTGGCGGAAAGAAACTCACATTCACAAATACCGTAACCATAACAGGTTTACGACAAAGAACTTGCATTATCAAAAGAGATACTCACAATCACGTGTCGAAACTCCAATTAAAAAAATATGCGCTTCGTGCAAAAATGATACAAGTAATTACATACGGAAGCTATTCTCAACGAACAAAATACGTTTTCAACTGTTACTTTAAAAATGCTTAAAAAGAATTTTCACTAGTTAAAAATATAACTAACTAAAAATATGAAACATTATTTCGTCGAAGAAACGTTCTGCACATTTTATTTGAAGATGTTATCAGATAAAAGTAAAAAATAAACGGATTGGTAGATTTTCTTTAATTTTTTATCTCAGGAAAACTGAACTCTCTAAACGTACAGTGAGTATTTATAATTAGTAATATTATAGCGTTTTTATTTTTCATTCAAGTTATTACATTTTCGTCTTGGGGAAAAAGTGTACATAATAAACTACTTAAAAGAAACTATTTTTCGAGCGTTACAACAACAAACACAAGATTAGCAAGCTGAGTAAAAAGTAGCAAAAACCGGGCTAAAGAACACAGAAAATAGAACAAAGATTATAGAAACAGCAACATGAATTATAAATATCGGTTCCAAACCGAAGAACGCGTACACAAAATAATCTTAAGCTTGACTAATAAATCAATCACAACTGTAACAGAGGGTTCCCTTCCCCCCAAAAAAAATCAGACCTGGAGACATTTACTTACATTCTTGATCATGACTACAGGTTCGACGCATTCTTTAGGGGGTATGAAATTCTTTTCAACGTCGCTTGCGAAAATTGTTTTTTACACGGTGGTCCCCACTTATCAAGGCCCGGAAGCCACTCAGGGATAAGGATTATTGCAAGTACAGTACGTTAGTGTGGAGATTTAATGAAGTGTTTACTTAAGAGGGCGGTTCATTAGGAATTTGTTAACGTTGGACTTGAATACATCCAAGTTGTAGTCAGGTGGGAAGCAGGCAGACGGAACAGGGTTCCACAGGCGTGCAGTTCTAATAAAGAAGCTTTGTTCATGGAATCCACGTTTTGATTTAGGCACAGATAAAGAGTGGGGGAAATTTTCAGATTAGCCTGATACGAGAAAACGTTCGTCTGTTTTTATAAAAGCTGGGAACTGTTGAACACAGCCGGTTCCTAGCGTACATTCTACCTTAAAACAAGTTAGCGGAGACAGATTATTTACGATAAATACATTTCAATCCAAACAGTCACCGTTTCATAAAAGATTAATATTTTTTAATTTTCATATGCGGGACGATGAAGATTATTTTACGTTCCCGTCGGTCGTAAACAAACAGCCCAACTAATTTTGACTAGCAGACCGACGTAAACGTAAAATAATATTCATCATCCCGCATATAAAGATTATAACATCTCTATTTTTATGAAACAATAACTATTGGGATTAGAAAAGTATTTTTTTTTAATTCAATTTTCATCCCAAATAAGGCAGAGTGCAACTTTGAAGCAGGCAGCTACTATCAGGGACTTAATTAGCGGGGTCATTATGAAGAGAAATGAGTAGAAAGATATTTGTTAACATTACACTTGAACTTCTGCATATCAGTGCAGTTGGGAAAGCAGAATCCCGGAAGGGAGTTCCAAAGACCTGCAGTTCTGGGGAAGAAACTATTGGAGTAAAAGGCTTTCTTGCTCCTAGGGATTTCTACTGTAAAGGGGTGAGACTTAGTAGCTTGTCGGGTTTGTCAGGGGTAGTTACGTCGGGGAGGTACAAGTGTTTGCAGTTCGTCAGAGCATTCACCATTAAAGTATTTGTAGAATAAGCAGAGGGATGCAACACTTCGTCGATGGGACAGAGGCTGAAGCCTAGATGACAGTTCAGGACCTATCAGGTTGGCGACTCTCTTTTGAACCCTGTCCAGGGGCGAGAGACAAGCAGCAGATGCACCAGCCCAGATGTGACAACAGTACTCCATACATGGGCGAATGGTGGCCTTATAGAGGTATATGATACTGTCAGGCGTAATTAGTTTTCAAGCACGGTAGAGGGAGCCAACCTTCCTTGCAGCAACCTTGATAATGCGCTCAATGTATCTATTCCAGTTCATATTCCCTGTAAACGTTAGGCCGAGGAGTTTAAAAGAAGTGCTTTCAGGCAATGTGTTCTTGGCCATTGCTATTGGTGGTAGAGAAGGTTTCTTGTAGTTATTGAAGGAAACAAGCTTAGTCTTAGCAGCATTGAATGTGACCAATTTATCGTAAAATAACGGTCTCCACGAACTCAAGATTCGTAGACTTTAAGTAAAATGTATTCTAAGAGGCTGCTGTGTTCAACAGTTCCTAGCTTTCATTTAAGCAGGAGCACGTTTTTCGTATTAGGTAAGTCCTCGCAATCGACATTTAAAAGGGATTCGCCCCCCCCCCAAAAAAAAGAATGTGTCAAACGTTTGATGCTGATCAAGAATCTAGATAAATCAAAGTAGCTCTGTATATTATGTTCATTTCTATAAAAACCTATTTTTCTAACCGTTATCCGTGTCGGTATTTTCTTTAGTCACCCTATTGAACCACAATACAATCATATTAATTTGGATAGATGTTGCATACTTAATGCAGGAGATTTAAATTAAAAAAAAAGGGATAGTATTAAGTGTCCCTCCCTCTATCATAAAGGCAAAGAAAATATATATGCGGACAAATTACTCATCGGTTAATCCAGAACGTATATTTCAAAATGAAAACAATTAATACAATGTAGATGCACTCATGCTACCATTTAGAAAAAATAGGACGTGATCACGTAAATTTGTTATGTATTAGGTATTCTTGAGTGTTCATATTAGTGAGAGAGAGTGAGAGAGAGAGAGAGACAGGTATCATTTTAAAGGAGAGACGGAGAATGTAATACACAATGAGAGGGGGGTATAGATAGGGAGATGGAAGAGAGATTGACATTCATAAAGCTCTGAAAATTCTGGTAGTGTTTCTATAAACATTATCTTAAAAGGAAAAACACAGAAGAAGAAAACGATCATAGACCATACGTAAATGAAAAGGAAACAGTGTTAGAATCCTACCCATAACGGGAAGGAACTATGTGTGTGTATGGGAAGGTTGGGTTGTTCAATGTCTATATATATATATACACTTTTAAAAATACGTTAAATAAATATGTACACTTTTTTTCTCTAATCTTATTCATTTTGTTTAAATTATTTAAGGAAAAACGGTTTAGGATATTAGCATGAATTAACTGTCTTTATATTTTGTTCATTGATTATTATTTTCCCTATACTAGGGGCAAAATCGTAGAAGCCCTTTCTTTCTGTGATAGTATTAGTGTTTAATATTAGTGCTGACTCTAAAAGTCTTCTTTTGGCTCTATCAATCACGTATTTTATAATTTTCGCATAATCTAAATTAAATGAATGATCGTGTTCTACACAATGGCAGAAGAGTGCATTTAGGGTCTTACCATTCCTTATATCTATTCTATGTTCGTAAAGACTTAGTTTAAATTTACGCTGTGTCTTGCTTATGTATGCTTGTTAGTAATCGTAACACTGTTTCCTTTCCATTTACGTATGCTCAATGATCGTTTTCTTGCATTTTTCTTTTTAATATCCTAAAGATGTCCCCTACAATAGGGACGAAACGTTGATCATTTTATAAATTTAATCGGGTTTTAGTTGTGCAAAAAACATATATATATATATATATATATATATATAGAGAGAGAGAGAGAGAGAGAGAGAGAGAGAGAGAGCGACGCAGCAGAAGGAAAATTAATTTTGAAATGCGGATTGGTTATTTGTGATATTTGGATTTTTAGGAATATTCTTCTCATATGGTGGATGTATTTTTCTGACATTCAGTTACATCGGTTGTGAAGATGAAACTAAAAAATTGAACACTAAGTTCGATAATACGATCATCAGAGACTATTTATATGTTCCTCAGGAAAAAAAACACTTTCACAGGAATTTATATATTTTACTTATATTTTGTTGGATTACACAAGATAAAACCTGGTGAAAATAAATGGAACTTATTTGAAGATATAGGATTCATAAAATAGCAAGTGAAGCATGTATCCCCCCCTTCCCGTGGGGGCACACTGAACGAAACACAAAAGTCCTCAAAGGATGTCAGATTCTGGTGAAAATGCACAAACGGTGAAGTTTTAGTCGTTAACATATCGAAAATTTGAGTTCTGCATAATGCAAAACAAGTAATGAATAAGTTCATCATCACGCCCCCTCCATTTAGCCTCAAAAGTCTCCAAGGCCTTAACATATTTAAATTTGAGTTCAGCACCATGCAAAACTGCTAAATAGACATACACAGACATTTTTGGACAGATATTGTAAAATAGGCCTAAAAAATGGAGTGTTCTTTTTAGCCCTTAAAAAGGCCCTGGATCACACACAAGAGTGATTGCGAAGTATAAACAAACTAATTTATATCAAAACAAGTTAATTACAACTTTTCAGAAAGTTTTAGAAAACTCCAAGACATCAATCTTTTTTAATAAGCACAAAAGTCTCAATTTTAGCCATTTTAACCCGAAGGTCTTGGAGGACAACCGAGGTTTTTTCCGGAAAAAAATCCGTTTTGTTTTTTTACTGAAATAATGTTTAATTTGTGGGCTCAAAAATGTCCCAAGGCAGAATCATTGAGACAAGTGAGGACAGATCACCGGACAACCAGACAAGGGTGAATATACAGTTCCACCCTCCTTTGTCAGGGGAACAAAAAATTATTTATTAATTGTTGATTTTTTTTAAACTACGATACAGTTAATAGCGTAGAAGGAGAACTATTCTATGATCTCAAAAGTTTGGAGACGCTTTGCCAGTATGTCAGTTTTAAAAATTAACAACAATTGACATGTTAAAATGTAATGAAAATAACATATTAACTCATCCCGGGCACCGTGGCGTAACGGTTAATGCATTCGAACATAATAAAAATGATAAGAAATTCGAATACTAGAAACAGTGAAGCTACGTCAACGAGAGGTAGTACCTCCTTAGATTTGTGTTTGTAAATTACTGGTTTATAAAGAAAATAATAAATAGTATGTGGTTATTTGTTTACGCCCCCCCCAAAAAAAAAGAAAATATGGGCGATTATCTTAGAAAAAACATATTTCCACGCTCTACAAAAGTTGGAGACGCTATTAACAGTATTATCGTAAAAAAAAACAAAAATCGATATATATGTGTGTGTGCGTGAAAGAATATATATATATATATATATATATATATATATATATATATATATATATATATCTGTATATATATATATATCTGTATATCTATATATATATATATATCTGTATATCTATATGTGTGTAGGCGTATATGTATATGTATATATATATATGTGTGTGTGTGTGTTATATATGTATGTATATATACACAGGTATATAAATGTGAATATACTTATATATGCATGCACATAGTTATAAAGACACACATTATATATATATATATATATATATATATATATATATATATATATATATATATATATATATATATATATATATATATATATATATATTGATTGATTGTTGTAATTACAATGATAAGGAGGCGCTGGGTCAGTTTCTCAGATTCAACACAGAAATATAATCATAGTAAATCCGGAATCGAATTTAATTATAACAACCAATTTCACGCTCATATCGCATTATAATTGAAACATTATTAAACTACAATTGTGAATCTGAATTCAATTTTGCAACAATATCTATCGCATACCTGTATACATATATTTATCAATTCGTGCATAGATACACTTACACAAATGCATATATATATATATATATATATATATATATATATATATATATACTAGCTGTACCCGACCACGCGTTGCTGTGGCTCAGTTTGTTAAAATAGAACACATTCCTCAAGAAAAGTTGCATTTTGTTCGTTTATTTACTTTTATTATATTTTGCAATTTTTTTAATCAATAAAAGTTACTTTTTCCCCCAAAAAAAGATTATTTTTTTCCATAAATCTTTAGGAGAAAGTGTTTTTTTTTTCAGGAAAATTGCACTTTTTTAAAAAGAACGTTTCTCCTTGAAAACGGAATTTTATTATAAAAAAAACAAACAGATGAATGCTTTACATGAACACTGTAAATAGTTATGTGAATGTAGAGAAAAGTTTGATTCTTGTTTTCATGAGAATGTACACATTATTCTTTTTTTAACAGATGTTAATAAAATAAATAGAAAATTTCTTCCATCATTAATGATGCAGAAAAATAAATAAAATGTTTATTTAGTGTTTCAACATCATGCTTATAAATTATGATAAAATTTGCTGAGTATGAGCTGTTTTATGGTTGTTGTAAAAATGGAACGGAAACTTAAATTTCGTTCCGTTTTAATCTTTCTTAATTTTTTAATTATGCCCAAACGAATATAATCAAAAACAGTAACATTCAACAATTGTACTTTATGTATATAAAACACAAAATATTTTATTTAAAAAAAGAAGTTAATAACGAAAGGGAAATAATTCCATTTTTAAAGGAAAAACTCAGTTTGGTATATCTTTTTGTTATTTTTTACATACGTCCAGCTTTCACATCGGAAATGTCGACATTTATATGTTATCGGGTACGTTTACAACGAATAAACACTCCAATCTATTAGATGTATAAGAATTTTTGTAGGAATTTTTGACATCCCTATCACGAAACTGCGAATAAAATATTAAAAAAAACTCGTAATTTATCCTTTAAAAGTGGGTTGTTTATTTTATTTAGTGATTATACTTCCAAAATAAACTATTAAAGTTGTTTTGAAAGTAATAGAAATATTTTTTTTATTTTTTAAAAACAGTAATGGGTTTTACGAACTCAATATTTTTCAATTTAAAAAATTTAAAAATCTATCAAAATTTTTCTATTGATTCTATTTTTACGATATTTTCAGGATCAGTGTGAAATTTTATGTTCTTTCTAATAAACCGAATATAATATTTTAGACAAACGTTTTTTTTATTCACGCCCCCCCCCCATTTTCAAGTGTATATTAAAACGTAAATAATTAATTTACACACCAAAGTTTTATATATATCAAATTAAAGAGAAAAGGTCAATAAATAATATATTCAAATTTTAAACAAAAAAGTAGTGTTTTTAGAAATGTACCTGTAATGTCCGAAGTTTAAAACCTTTTTAAAAAAAACGCGTTTTTTTTGTTTGTTTTTTTAATGAAACCTTGATCCTTGCTCCTTCAATTGAAAAATAGGGCTTGAGTTACATTTTTCGAGGAGTTATAAGCTTGAAAAACAGGGTGGAATTATTCACTATTTTTCACGAAATTTCTGACACACCTACCAATCTATCCATGTTAGAACAGCTTTCGGAATAGACACCCTTAACCTTGCCAGCATACCCGAAAAGCTATAAAAGTTGACGTGCCGAATGTGAACGATGAGTTTGACGTAATGTAAAAATGTACCGAATTTGAAAGGGAACGAAATTCACATTTCCGTTCCATTTTTACAACAACCGTAAAGCAGAGCATTCTATGCAAATTTTACCTTACTGACTGTATTAATGTTTTTTAAGCAAAAAAAAAAGAAATATTTACGTTTGGCTATAAATTCCTAAACTCATTTTACCCCAAATAATTTAGGTGACTGAAATAGGAATCTCATTGAATCTTTAATTTTCTGATAGTATGTGAGAAATTTATTTTTCTTCGAATTATATCGAATTAATTAATACGGACTGTAGGGGCTTTTTCAGAGTGTTCCTGTAAAACTTATTTATTATTGTTACATATTACAATGCTTTATTTATATAAAAAAAGCAAAAATAAATTCCTGCGTTATTTATTTACTACTGAAGACTATAACTTTAGTAAAGGTATTTTTTGTTTAAACAAAATAAAACATTTTCACTAAGAGTTAAGTAAAAATAATTAGTTCATTATATTCTGCGATCATTATTTGATAAATACTGACATTTTCATTAAAATTGGTTAATTTCCTGATTCTTAGTGAATTTTTAGGTAAAGGAAAGGGTCAAAATATCTATACACTTTGAGCTACGGCATTCATTGTCTGTCCCTACCATTTCTAGATTAATATTTGATAGCAAAGCGACCACGTGTGGTTAATTTAACTCAAATTTCAATAACATGGTTACATTATCAATAATCATGTGATTAAACCCATTGAAAAATTACCGATATTGTAAACACATTATGTTTACATTAAGCCTGTAAGACCAAAATCTCCTTTTCTGAGATTAAAAAAAAAACCCGCGAGATCAGGAGAAAGAAATGTCCAGAAAATCGCTAGATTTTTAACTTTTATCATCTGAAATTTACAAAAATCGCTAATCCCCCCCCCAAAAAAAACTCCATATTTTAACTTCCTACAATAAAAACAATTATAAATATAGTATAATCAATGTATAAAATGTTCCGTGTTTTCTCACTAAATGTTTCTGGAATTATATTGAAGCGGTAAGCTCCCCAGAAGGCTTACAAATTTTATCAGCTAGTTTTACCTGTTTTTTTCAGAGAGGGTATTTTTTTGCAAGAAACAAATCATAAACTCAAACTTTTTATAATAAAAATTAAATTGAAATATACTGCAAATTAAACAGCACAATAATGGTGCAACATATTTTTAAATTAGAAAACTAAAAAAAAACAAAAAAAACTTTGTTTTAGCATATTAAAAGTATTTAGGTTGGTAGATAATTAAATTCTACTGTATTGGTATAAGTTTTTTTTGTTTTTTCTGCTGTTGTTCCTTGCTTTTTACAATTTTCGGGTAAATACTTCTAAATTAAGCGGGATTGCTTAGATCGTATTTTAAACTAAACTTCAGAGGTTGGAATGCCGTCCCCACCTAAAATGTAATTGGGAAAATCGATTTTATAGCGAGATTAAAGAATGGTTAGCCGAAAAAAACGTGAAAAACAAAACAAATAATCAATAAATAAAAATATCAATAAATAAAATAATATCAAAGGCAATAAATGAATGCTACTTTCTTTTACTTACATAAATGAGTTTATTTTATGTTTTAAAGTATTTTCGAGCGCTTTTCTTTATTTTTTAATCTAAAATTGCGGGTGTGTGGGTGCGAAATATCTCCAGATTTTCTAGAATTACGCGCTAGATTGCAAACGAAATCTCCAGATCTAGCAGGAAAACCGCTAAATTGGACACACTGGTCACGTGACAGGAAGCGGTAATAGATAATTGTCCCTAAATAAAAAAAATGGACTACAGGTACAAAGAAAACCATTTATTTATCATAGAAAAAATAAGTATAATGTGATAATTAAATAGAAATCTATAAAAACACACATGTATATAGTAAACATATTATACCTAAATGTGGAAGCCATCCGTCCAGTGGTTTTTTAGACTATCAATTGTGACCGAACCAAGAGTTACATTTTTATATATATAGAAGATAAAGCTGAATGTCTGTGTGTGTATATATGTGTGTGTCTGGTCACGAATAGGCTCCTCTAGGGTTGACTATTTAAAAAAAAACTGATTACATACACTGATAGCAGATGTATCGAGACATAGGGATGGGTATGTTTGATCTGGCAGAACGGTGGTTCATTAATATTGTGGACTCTGCATTCGCGCCTGGTCCACAAAGTATGGAAATAAAAAAAATAAAATTAAAACATAAAAGTTTACAAGTTGATGTACATAAGAATAATTTGATAAGTATGTTTTAACTTCAATAGGGTTAATATAATAGAATTGTGGGGTCTACATTCGCGCCTGACCTACATAGAATGGAAATAGGCACACACTTTAATAAAGACATTTCGTATCTATCTGCGTAAGTATACTTTGATAATTATGTTTCAGTTTGAAGAAATATGGTATAATAAAATTATGGGGTTTACGTTCGTGCCTGACCTCCATAGAATGGAAATATGTCACAAAGTTTAACAAAGTATTTTAATATAGAGCCACAGAATATTGTGATAACTGTTTCAGTGTGAACAGGTATGATATAATGAATTATGGGGTGTATGTATTTTATTTTTACTTTCAGTGATGCTGTCGTTTTTCTGATCTTCTGTAAATATCAATATCAATATCCATATATATATACATGTATATTTTTATACAGTATATATATATATATATATATATATATATATATATATATATATATACATTCACACATTTATATGGAAAGCAATGTGTCTAATGTATCTTGTAATTTCACGCTAGTGCAGTCATCAATCATACGGTGAGATGAGCGCATAGATTTTAAATTCTAATTACCACGGAAATTTGATTATGAATAAACACTAATTAGATATCTGTACAGTTCGTTGATTAGTATAATCAGAATCTGTTTCCAATTACAATAGACTAGCCATTATATCAGCCATATAATCGAAACCATGTAATAGTTTTTATAAATGCATATAAATAGATCGTAGTCAATTCCAATCATTTTGAACTGACGTTTTAATAAAGGATGTACATTTATCCGTTGCTTATTCCTATTTGAATAATTTTACGTGAAAAAATATATTTCATTATATTTATTTGCTTCCCCACCAAAGCAAATTAGCACAAAGCCGTTTTTAACGTGGTGTAAAAACTAGCTCCCGTAAAAGTAGGCAAAAAGGGGCCACTCTATCCAAAAATAATAATTGTCGCAGTATAGAGGTTTTCCCCTCCATGGACTGGTACAAATTATCTTGAGTGCAGCATCTGCAGAACAGATACTACACTTTGATCCCGGCCGTAAGACCAAGAACAACAGGGTATTTATTTGCTTCCCCACTGAGCAAATAAGGCACAAGTCCGTTTTTTAATGCGGAGATTGAAGGGGAAATGGGGACCAGCTCCCCGGGGAGTAGGGGAACTGGATAGTTACAATTGGTATGAAAGGTTGCCCATACATTGACCAAGGTCTTATATGTGGGAGGAAAACCCTGATATGATCTTGCTTGCAGTATCTGCCGAAACAGATGATATTTATTTGCTCCCCCCACCGAGCAAATTAGGCACAAGGCCAATTTTTAATGTGAGCAGTGAAGGGAGGGGGAAGGGAAAAAGGGGACCAGCTCCCGAGAGGGGTGAAATGGGAGCTGGTTAAAGGTCAGTTATGTGTGGTTGCCCCCACATGTGGTCTTTGCTTGCAGTATCTGCCGGAACAGATGGTATTTATTTGCTCCCCCACCGAGCAAATTAGGCACAAGGCCAATTTTTAATGTGAGGAGTGAAGGGAGGGGGAAGGGAAAAAGGGGACCAGCTCCCGAGAGGTGGGAAATGGGAGCTGGTTTAAGGTCAGGCATGTGGGGTTGCCCCCACATCTGGTCTTTGCTAGTCATAGCTAGTCATAGCTTGCAGCATCTGCCGGAACAGATGGTATTTATTTGCTCCCCCACCGAGCAAATTAGGCACAAGGCCGATTTTTAATGTGAGGAGTCAAGGGAGGGGGAAGGGAAAAAGGGGACCAGCTCCCGAGAGGTGGGAAATGGGAGCTGGTTAATGGTCAGGCATGTGGGGTTGCCCCCACATCTGGTCTTTGCTAGTCATAGCTAGTCATAGCTTGCAGCATCTGCCGGAACAGATGGTATTTATTTGCTCCCCCACCGAGCAAATTAGGCACAAGGCCGATTTTTAATGTGAGGAGTGAAGGGAGGGGGAAGGGAAAAAGGGGACCAGCTCCCGAGAGGTGGGAAATGGGAGCTGGTTAAAGGTCAAGCATGTGGGGTTGCCCCCACATCTGGTCTTTGCTAGTCATAGCTAGTCGTAGCTTGCAGTATCTGCCGGAACAGATGGTATTTATTTGCTCCCCCACCGAGCAAATTAGGCACAAGGCCGATTTTTAATGTGAGGAGTGAAGGGAGGGGGAAGGGAAAAAGGGGACCAGCTCCCGAGAGGTGGGAAATGGGAGCTGGTTAAAGGTCAGGCATGTGGGGTTGCCCCCCACATCTGGTCTTTGCTAGTCATAGCTAGTCATAGCTTGCAGCATCTGCCGGAACAGATACTACACTTTGATCTTGTCCCGAAGGCCTAGAACAACAGAAAAAAATGCAAGCCTCTTTTCTATTTATTTATTATTCGTCCTTTCAGCTTATTTTATTGCATGCCCCTCAATACTGTATCGGTTTCCGTATGGTATATACTAGGATGAGCTCCTATCCTGAGTACTGCTATAAAAAATATACAAACGACACCCTGCATAGCTAAAACTCGAGTTAAGAATTTTACTATGCTATCGCCCTGTTTGTCTTACTGTCTCTGTATTTTTCTGCATGTTTCTGTCTCTCCGTCTTAATCTCAATCACTATTTCTCTCTCTCTACGAAAAATAAAAATACCTTCTTCGAATAACGTTTGTCTTATGAAATATCAGATTTTTAAAATAAAATAGCACCAGGTTTCTTCTGAAAAGCACATTTGTCTTCAAATATAATGAAATAAAAAAAATGTTAAGCCGCCATCTTGAATAATCAATTTCTCTTAATAATCTTATACCAATTTTAATCACTGTTTTGTAGGTGCAATCATCACGTTAATAGCGGTATGTTGAATGCTTGACAAGTGGCAACCTCTCTGAAGGAACAATCAGGAAAAAAAAGCATAATGAGCTCGATATGAGTGCATTTACATTTCTGTATATAATCTGGAAACTCCCAAAGATGAAAAATATCTATGCAGCCCATTAACTGTTTCATACTAGTAAAACTACTACTAATAATATCTCTACTACAAATAATGATCTATCATGCTCCATGAAAGTTTATAATCGATTAACTACTTATTTTTCTATATGTCCTTATCTATCTCCCTATATCTAACTCTTCTCTCTCTGTTACTCTTTCTCCTTCTCTCTCTCTCTCTTTATGTCTATAATATAAAGCTGAATGTCTGGCCCACAAAATACAGAAATAAACAATTTAAAAATGTAAAAAAAAACGGTTACAAGTGTTTTTGATATAGATGTACATGATAATAATTTGATAATTATGATTTAACTTAAATAAGGATGGTATAATAAAATTGTGGCGTCCGTGTTCGCGCCAGGCCTCCAGAGAATGGAGATAGACACAAGATTTGATAAAAAACTTTTCATATCTATCTGCGTAAAATATTTGATAATTATGTTTCAGTTTGAAGAAATATGGTATAAGAAAAATATGGTATATAAAAAAATGGAAATATGTCACAAAGTTTAACAAGGTTTTTTAATATAGATCCACAGAATATAGTGATAAGTGTTTCAGTGTGAACAGGTATGGTATAATAAATTATAGGGCTTATCTATTTTATTTTTACTTTCGTCATATTTTGCTTTGGTTTTGATACCCCAAAATCGGAAGCTTTATCTTTACAACCCTTCCTTTTCATAGCCCATCGTACTTTAATAAATCAGATTCCCTTTTTTGTAGGCTCTTTTTGAACCCAGTCAACGACGGGTACTAGCATTTAAGCCCGGCCTTGCCCAAGTGTTTGGATATGTATTTTGAGCCAAAAAAAAAAAGTGGTAGTAAGAAGGCAGGCTCGAACCTGTACCGCAAAGGAGGAAAAGAACGGGGTAAAACCTAACGTTTATGCTATTACGACCACTGTCAAACCGGAGGCGACATTTTTTTTTTAAATAAAGGCTAGACTATCTAAAGGAGAGGATTACTTTAAAAAATATCGGCGAAAAAAGTTACCCCCCCTGTAGAAAAGTGCCTTGTTGAGGGGGAAGATATTAATAATTTAGCCAATTTTTCGATATTTGTCTTATGAAACTTTAAAACGATACTGATCTTAGTAAAATACGTCGCCTCTATTGCAAGTTTAAGGCAAACATGCAAAAAGACACACATACATAAATTTATATATTGGCAACTAAAAATTTCTGACCCAAACTGATGAAAAATCTTGGCCTATCTCTGAATAACCTTTATGTAAAATTTCAAATATTTAGACCAGACATTTTCTGAGTAATTGGGAAGAGACCGCAGATGTCAATTTTTATAACTTAGACCCCTATTATGACACCTTAAAATGTATCGTTTTGGGCTCAAAACAAGTTATTAAGTTAGATCCATGTCCAAGGAACATATATCTAAAATTTCAAGTTCGTAGATCCAAAATTGTCGGATAATTTTGGAAGAGTTCTCAAAGGTCAAATCGTTGAACTTTGACCCCTTAATCGCCAAATTTCTGGCCGAAACCGATCACACAGACTTTCCCAAATCTCGGAACCATGCATACCAAATTTCGAGTCTGTAGGCTAAAAATTGACAGAGTTATTGCGTAGGTAAATGTACACAGACCCACACGTTCACTTATATATATATATATATATATATATATATATATATATATATATATATAGTCATCCACATACAGTACTGTTTCACTGTTGCATAGCTCATCATTGCAGCTAGACAGGCAACTATCTCAAGCCAGGATCGAAACCCGATCGCCCAAACGAGAGTCGGAGCATCTAATCATTGCGCAATACGGCTGCTGCTATGCAGGCAGTGAATCAGCAATGTTTTGACATTGTCCAAAGTACTCAAGCTCAATTTGTTTTACACCAATGGCATCGCTTCATACGCTAATGGTAATTATTATTTCCGTTCCGAAATGCTCAATTTAAGATAGGGAGTTAACATTACTCAGATCAGCTTTCCCAGTCGTTAAAATCGCGTTAATAAAAGAAACTAAATCATGGCATTAGTTTAAGAGTAGAACAATAGCATCTTTAAATCAAGTTATTAAGTTAGATCCATGTTCCAGGAATTTATATCTAAAATTTCAAGTGCGTAGACCCAAAATTGTCGGAGGATTTTGGTAGAGTTGTCAAAGGTCAAATATTTGCACTCTGACCCCTTAATCGCCAAATTTCTGGCCAAAAATCGATCACATCGATTTTCCCAAATCTCATGAACCTGTATATCAAATTTCGAGTGTGTAGAGTCAAAATTGACAGAGTTATTGCGTAGGGAAATGTACACAGAGACACAGATACGTAGACACACAGATACACAGACACTTTCACTTTATATATATATATATATATATATATATATATATATATATATATATATATATAGCAGGAAGACTCGGTAACGCACGAGAGTACCAATGTTCTACACTCACTTCCAATATTTTTATAGTTATCAAAATCAGTAAAATCCAAAATGTTTGAATCAAATTGATTAGTTGTCTGCTTTAGTTGGGAACCCACCTCGGCGCACCGGGTTGAATTTCACCTTGTTTTCAAGCAGTGGCTTAGTTCACTATTTAGTCTAAATTGCATTGTAGTGAACTCACGCTTGATTTAATGAAATCATTTTATATAATCAGTCCAATGGAAGTTTTCAGTGCTAACATCAAGTATTAATAATTTTACTGTGCTTTAAACACAAAAATATATATATATATATATATTAAACGAACCACCTGTCTTATCAAAGAACATACCGCTGATTTCATACACCAGGCATTTTTTACTTATGCTGAGATAAAACTTCTTAAATTCACTTTTTATCTTAGATTGCCCCGGGATTTTTCAATTATCATTTCTTATCACTTATCGCGCGTATTTTTGATACAACACTACCAGGAAAATAAAGCACATGTATGAGAAATTAAAAAAAAATATATCGTCGCAACCATTTTAGGAGTCACAGATGAAGCGCCTTTTACCGTTTCTTTGATTTTTTATGAAGACGAAATTAAGGCTTCCCGTGTCAGAACGCTAGTATACAGTTTCTGGTGGTGAGGTTTCGTTTCTATTTGTTGGAGAGGTTCTGTCTCTTACATATTAGGATATAGGCTATATTTATCTGGTTTTCTATTTCCGTGGGGAATATGTTTGTGGTGGATGCATACAATGTTACGTTGTTGAAGTGGTTTTAGTGCCATAGCGTAATATGTATCTTGAAGGATGATTCAGAACTTATTTTCTATGTCGGAGAGTAGATTTGTTTTTCTTGTAGGCTTGTGGGTGCGAGGCATCATACTGTTAAGCCGGACATTATTGCTCTCGCTTTATGATGGGTGGTATGCTGTGTTTTTATTTTGTGAGTTAGTTTTCTGGAGGATTGCATAAAAGGCAGTCTTATTGGCATTTAGAAAATATGGCTGTGTCCTCAGTAATTTTGGGGTTATTGCGTGGTTTCTGCACTTTCCTTAGGTTCTAATAAAAGTGGTGTAGATATTTGTGTGGTAAACTCTTCCCTATGGTTTTAGCTAAATATCAATTAAACGTTTGTCTTCTAATTTCTACGTTATTAAAAAAAGCTTAATGTCCAATCAAGGATGCCGATGTTATTTGATGGAAGGCTATTTTCAAGTCTGTTCAGAGGAGGTAAGTTGTGTGTTACTGCTGCCGGTGTTCGTGGGAATTAGAATGACTTTTTTGCGAAAGTCCAAGTTGATTTACGTTTAATTCATCTTTTGCTGTGCGGAGCTGCTTTGATTGCATTGGTTTATAGCTGGACATATTTTCAGGGTCAAAGTTCGTTCCGACATACTACAGTTCAGTTCCTTGATGCACGTTTGAAATGATTTGTTTTACACAAAGCTTTTGTAGAAAAATTCGTTGTGATTTAAGTTTTTGTTGGCGGAAAAATATAAAAAGTGTCTTGCTTTTAGTAGCGTTTTCGTCTATGCAATTTTTATTGGAGGTTTTAAGAAATTAATTTGGCATTCGACTCTGCCTCGTTTCTCCGTTGTTAATCGTTGCAATTGTTTGGCTTACACAAAGTGTAGGGCGGATGTTGCAGTTTGTTTACAGCAATGATAAACTATATTGAACAATAAGTACGCTCCTGATGAGCAATTAATTAAATAATAGTATGTAATTTATGGAAAAATGAGAAAGTTACAGAAGAATTACAAAAATAAATCGACATGTATATGCAGTAAACTAGCAATGGAAAATAACTGCACTAAACTAATCGAGTTTACGTCGTTTAGACATATTTTATTAATCAAATACTTGTATACATCACGCATACATACATTATGATATTAAAACGTTCTAAGTGAACAAATAAAAGCGCAACAGGAAACAATATAAATCATAAATTAATACTAATAATACTAAACATTAATCACCGTATATCATCCAGAAATTAGTCCAACAAATATGCAAACCAGTAATGCTGCGTGAACAATATCTATTTTCGGCTACTGTCCACAGCCTTCAACATTAAAGCCTCCACCGAGTTAGTAGTCTACACCTTCCTTTCTTTCCCTTGACAAAGAGATTTTCCTCGAAAACTTTGGAACTTTATAGAATTTACCAACGTGCATGAGACCTAATGTTGAAAAGTAAATATTTTATTATTGAATCTTAATCAAATACTTAAGTATTGTCATTGTTTTCTTAATTCATTGATTCTACCTCTACCATTTGTTCATATAAGACTGCATTGAGATAGGCTTTTATTACAACATATTCTACACATCGTACAATAGACCACGCACACTATAACAGCCTACTATATATACATATATATATATATATATGAGATTGTTGTAGGCATATGTTTAATCATATGTTTTGTATATATATATATATATATGTATATAAATATATATATATATATATATATATATATACAAAACAAATGATTGACTCTTGTGTTATTATGTCTTATAAAATATTATTTTCTTTCTCCATGTTCTTTAAAACTATGTAATCTTTAATATAGGTTCTATGTATTTGCTGAATAGCTAAATTATTTAACAACACGATTTATATTTTGCTAATGAGTTTTTCACTGAGGAGTTTATCCGACATGGAAAATTCATGGATTAAAGAAAACAATTGAAGTGTCTTTTTTGTGTAAATAATCAATTTTATTTTGAACAGTTAAATTTTTTTCTGAATGATATTTAGATATGTAAAACTGTTAGCATATTAGATGTAGAATGTCTAGTTTCAATCCTGGTTAAGGCACTTTATATATATATATATATATATATATATATATATATATATGTATATATATATATATATATATATATATATATATATATATATACAGGGTGTCCGTAAAGTTACTATGCAGTCTTACAAGTTACTATACAGACACCCTGTAATATATTAACAGTACAGTAAGATCAATATCAAACATGCATGCGTGCACACACACATGCACATATTTATATGCGTATATATATATATTTTTATATATATATATATATATATATATATATATATATATATATAAGTGTGTTTGTGTTGAAACGAGAGGCTTAGGTTATAAATAAATGTGCAAACAAAAATACAACATTAAATAAAGTTAAAATATTTATTTGTAACAAAAGAAATAAAGAGAAATAACACTTTTATGTTTATGAAAATGCACGTGTTACATCCGAAAAGACTGTAACAATCAAGGCAAACAATTTCTATGACAAATATTCAAATTGGAGGCCTTCAGCTCGAATACATTCTCGACAACGTGACACCACAGTCTGACAAACTTTGGTGCACAAGTCTCGATCAAGGTTGGCAAATGCATCAATAACAAATTGTCGAAGATCTTCTTGGCTTTCTCGAATACACAGAGCCTTTGATGACTCCCCAGACAAAGAAGTCCATTGGCGTTATGTCTGGAGATCGTGGAGGAAATTCAATGGGGCCTCGCCTGCCGATCCATTTATCAGGATATGTCTCATCCAGTAAAGTTCGGACAGCTGTAGCATAATGGAGTGGGGCTCCATCCTGTTGGAAGTACAAGTTATTGAAATCTGGTCGTTGTCTCAATGTAGGTACGATGAAATTTCTAAGTTTGTCCAGGTACCTTTCTCCTGTAACAGTTCCGTCGAAGAACTGTGGACCCACAATTCCATCAGACGATATTCCTGCCCAGACAGTTATTCCAGGCTGGTTCAATTGGGACGTGATCGTAAAATGAGAATTTGTGTCACTCCAATAAACACAGTTGTGACGATTTACGTGTCCCGAAAGTTTGAATGTGGCTTCATCAGTCCTCACAATCTCGTCCAAGAAAGCGGGATTATCCTCACACATCCTGACGATCTGTTCGCAAAACTGAGACCTGCGATCAGGATCATCCTCAAAAAGTCCGGGAATTAGGAGCGGAATGTATGGTCTCATGTGGAGTTTCGTGAGTATTTTATGTAGAGAGGTTCGTCTGATACCAATTTCTGCACTATCACGGCGAAGTGATTTCTTTGGGCTTCTGCCATATGCCTCAGCAACTGTAGCCAAATTTTGTTCAGTGCACACACTTGGCCGACCAGAACTCGGAGCATCGGCAACTGAACCAGTATCATCAAATTTGTCTCGAAGTTTATAAATAGCCAAACGTGATGGAGGATCTGTATTAAAATAATGATTCCAATCACGAATTACATCCTGTGCGTTTTCTGTTTTCCAATATCACTTCAAAATAAATGTGCACTCTTCCAAAGTTAGCTTTCATGGCATGCTTGATTAAATAAACCTGTAAAAAAAAACAACTATTAATACAAATATAATACAATAAAACAATAAGACTGCATAGTAACTTTACGGACATCCTCTGTGTGTATATATATATATATATATATATATATATATATATATATATATATATATATATATATATATATACTTGTTTATTGTTATATAAACATGCTCACATCCCGCTGCTACAAATAGCCACTTGTTTCAATCAAACAACAGATATCATCAGGCAGCGACTTGACTATTCAAAAGTTCAATGAATAACATTATTCATTGAACTTTTGAATAGTCAAGTCGCTGCCTGATGATATCTGTGGTTTGATTGAAACAAGTGGCTATTTGTAGCAGCGGGATGTGAGCATGTTTATATAACAATAAACAAGTATTATCAGCTCTTTTTATTGAGCACTATCTAACAACCTCGTTGAATTCATTAGTCCATTACTTTTGAATATAAAAAACCCGAGTATATATATATATATATATATATATATATATATATATATATATATATATATATATATATATATAGTAAGTTATAAAATATATATGGCGATTAAGGTACACAGTATATTCCACGTATCATTCATGCTAGGATTTATCATCGTGGATGAAACGCGGACTATTCTGTGTAGCTTAACTGCCTTATATATTTTATAACTTAGTATCTAGCTCTACATACGTATTGAGCACTGTTGAAGTTAATACTTAAAGTTTACGCATATAATTTATACTTTTGTATATTAATTTATATGACTAAACGAAATAGTTATATATATGTGTGTGTGTGGGTCTATGTGTGTGTGTGTTTGTGTTTGTATGTTTGTGTGCGTGTGTGCGTGTGGTGTACTACAGATATTAAAATACTAAGCTTATCGTCGATTTCAACTTCTTTTATAGGTGTACATGACATTTTTAGATTTGTATTTCACACACGAACTCTCATTCACGAAAACACACACGTCAAAACATGCACGCGTACACACACACGTACATATACATATTTATATGCATATATATATTTATATATTTATATGCATATATATATATATATATATATATATATATATACTTATATATATATAAGTATGCATTTGTGTTGAAACGAGAGGCTTAGGTTATAAATAAATGTGCAAACAAAAATACAACATTAAATAAAGTTAAAACTCTATAGCTAAAAAAACATGTAACTCCTGAGTATTTTTACTCGGCCATTGTTTATGTTTTGACTGACAACTCGCGTTAAGAACTAGCCTGACCTGCCAACAGAATTTCAGCAACGCACCAATAGTAGGCTTAGCACGAGTGAACCATACATGTAGCAATTCTAAGCCTCTCGGCAATATTCTGTGTAGAACTTCAGTCTGGCATGTATGAATGATGAGGCAATCAATCGGCCCTCTGCTCTCATTGTCACGAGTTAGGTTGTGGTCAATATTGTCTGTGGGGAGGAAGGGAAATGCAGTAAGTATTTATCAACATTCAATATGCTATTTACATTTCTACAGGAGTTATATCGACTGACAATGTCCCGATTTAAATGAAGGTAAAGAATAGTATTAAAAGTGTGGAGAGAAATGATGAGGGGCAGGCATTAGACGTGAGGAGAAATTTAGATAAAGCTAAACAAATATGGATCAAGAAAAATATGTTTTGAGAGGAAAGCTACATTTCCTTTTAAATCAATATGTTTGTGGATGGATATATACGTTCTCACAATGTTAAAGGGTTGAGCCCTGCGTTTAGTGATACATTCAACTATCATTAATACAGAAATTCGGGTACTGTGCAGTATTTTTCATTGTTTTTATAAGCCTTAAGTTTTTCACATTTTATCGGCATTTACGTGATACTTGCATGGTTAGAATAACCGGCCATTGGATAGAGGTCTATAGGTTCGATCCTTGTTTAAAGCAGCTGTTTCTCTTAAAATGAGCAGTTCTAAAGTTAAATTGCATGTGCGCTTACAATTCCTCTTTTATTCTATACTTATATATATATATATATATATATATATATATATATATATATACATATATGTGTGCATGTGTGTGTGATGTATTTGCTTAAAACTCTTAATAGTTAATAGGATTCATGAGAGGTAAGATTGTTTACAGCGATTCAAAGCATACATTATTCATCTTAATGACTGATAGTAAATTACTTATCTAATATTTTTTCAGACTGCATAATCGTATATTTAAATTTTGTCCTAAGGTTGTAACGTGTTGTTGCATTTATGGTTTATATAAATAGAAAAAATAAACCATTGAAAATACGGTTATCAAAGAAAAAAAGTGTATTTCGGCAAACTTACAGAAGCTTTTTAATGTTTTGCGTAATTTATTGCCTAAAAATGTGTAAAATGCACTATTAAAATTATGAATGCATTTACGCCCCCAGCCCCCCAAACAATAAAGTAAGAAAAATATTATCTAAAGAAAAATAGTTTTTCCAAAGTGTTAACATATTATATTGATTGTTGATAATATATTGTTTTTTTTTTCAGATTAGTCGGCTCACTTTACAATACCCCGATCACTCTATTTTTCCTATTAACGACTAACTGACACCACAAGACAAAACGCACTGACACGAGTTTATGACTCGTTGCCGAAAGAGAGAACAATAATAAATGGGTTACTGCCACAACGTTCCATTGGACTTGCCATCATGTGAGTTTTATCTTTGGGTGATTTAAAACAAAATGTTTATGCAAAAAATCCTCACAATATAGACCAACTAAAGGAGAACATTACCAACGCTATCAGGAAAATCACCAGGAAAGATCTACACGGAGTATCTGCAAACGTTTTTAAACGTGCCCAGAAATGCGTAGATTTCAACGGGGAGCATTTTAAACATCTTTTATAAGAGAAGAGGTTATTTGAACAATGCTACAGGAAAATAATGTTCATTGGGAGTCACGTATCGACGAATTATATTTTCTATAATACTTTCATCGGTTAGGTAGTTCTTGTGTAACTGATTACGGTTATATATTTGAATATTTGGAGAGTTCTCTTGTTGTTTATAACTAGTTTGATTCAAGTTGCTGATCGCTAGTTTTATTTGTTTATCTACAAGAGAGTTAAGGAATTAGTTATTTACTAAAATTTATTTTGTATTTTATAATTTATTAAATAATATCTTTTGGTTTGAGGAAATCACCTTCACACAATGTATACGATTCTTTATTATATTGGTTTTAGAACGATATGGGCATTCACTTTTAAAATTTTAAATACAGGAATTAACGGGTGTAGTTTTTTTTTTAACGGGAGTGGTGAATTAGTCGCTACTAGAGTCAATGATAACGTATAAAAACTAGATTTTATTTTGAACACTTAGTTCGTATGTGAAGTTAAGGACGGAATTACTCTGAAATGTATGCTTTAACTATTCTATGAAAACGCAAAACAACAACATATGAAAATACAACATCATAGTTTGTTGGCTACTTTCAAGTAGGTCACGCTGTAGATAAAACAATCTTCCATAAAAACATTTGCAGGTGCAGATTTTAAAGTAAAACTTAATATGATGCGGGGGATCGTCACAGACGATTAGAAAAAAAAGAAGCAAACAGCCAATAGGAATTATTTCTGATATACAAAGCAAATTATATATTTTTCAATTTTTCTTAAACGTTTGTGTAATCACTTGTGAGGTTTTCTGTTACCAAAGAATATATGCTAGTAAAAAAAAAACAAAAAAGCAAGGAGTTATTTCATTTACTTCTGTTTTTATATAACGGGTTGGGGAATGCAAAGACAAAGTTTAATAAAGAGTGTGCCAGCATACGTATGTTTGCGGAGGAACATTAGTATATTCCTCCGCAGACCGGTCGGAATTTACATACGGGATGTACATACAATTAAAAAGTGTGTGCACAGAGAGGCTATTCCGTTTTAGGACAACTTCCAAACGACGCTCGAGTGAATAGGCGTCAGAGAAGAGGATCACGTTCAGAAGCACATATTATCCCGGAAAGCGCCCTGAAACAAATGTTGTTTAACGAAAAAAAAAATGCCGAGTGATAAATTTTACTTTTTTTTTGTGTCCCTTGCGACTAAATCTTCAACGTATTGAGTCTACACATGTAAACGAGTGCTACCTTGCACTAATATCTGACCGATGAAAGCTTTAAAAGAAATGTACGTACAAGAATGCTGACATAGAAACCATTATATTCTAAAAGAAACGTTGGTGTCCTTTAATTGATATGCTTTCCTCCTTTTCAAATTGTAACATGAGTGTATACGAAATTGCCACAGAAGTGAGTGGGCATACTTTAATAATAAGTCAGGGAACATATTTCAATAATTAGAAGCTGTGATGGAAAGTTAGATAGGAAAATGGAAACACAGGAAGAGGCAAGGGTCGCCCTCAGTGTCCTATCAATAACATTTAATGAGCTTTATATGAAATCGGATATTGTTACAATTCAGGAATACATTCGGAACGCCGGAATAGATAAGTTTCGCAATGAGGGAGCGTTTTTGAATGTATTAAAAGTAAGTATATTAACAAAGCATTAACATAATTAATTAAAAAAAATAATTATAACTTCTTAAATCCGGATCAGTTCCCTGAATGTAATTCCACAGCGTCTTGTTTTTGGACTTCCTGGCGTCGTCGAGTATCTTAAACAAGGCGATTAATTTTATAGAAATGTAAAGGTTATTAAATACAGTTACTTTTAATACATATTATGTGATTTAGGATAATAAAGTATTATTTTGAATATTTATAACTTTTGAAGCTTTAGAAACATAAATCAATGCACATAAGTCCTACCAAAAAAAGGAGTTACCTGATTATGTGATGTCAGATAATCAACAAAAATGAAATTGATTTTTAAATATTGTAGAACAAAATAGTATCATGAGGGGGGTCAGTAGGTGTGTCTGTGAGTTTCAGTTTTAGAGTTTGAAATGTCAGCCGTGGATGTATTTGGCTAGAAAGTTAGAGAGATATTTTCACCTAAGAGGAACTACGTACATCCAGAGAGCAAGAAAAACCGTTATTATAAAATAAATGGTATGAGTAAACTATAATTTGTTTTTTTAACGGATTTCTTTTGTATTTATAAATGATTTTTTATTCTTGTGATTAAGGTGTTTTTATCAGCCCTGCTGAGATGCAATGATTTAATAAAATATTTTGTTTTTAAATCCTGAAAAAAGTGTTTCATGGTAAATAACTAATGAGTCCCTTAAATTAACAGCAGGAGTATTGTGAATTCGAGAGAGCAAGTTGGTTTAGTGATTGCAGGTGATTAAATAACTTAATAACTAAACAGTTTCAGTTTGAAGAAATACGGTATAATAAAATTATGGGGTGTTCGTTCGCACCTGAGCTCCATAAAATGGAAATATGTCACAAAGTTTTACAAGGGTTTTTAATATAGATCCACAGAATATTGTGATAAGTGTTTCAGTGAGGACATGTATGGTATAATACATTATGGGGTTTATCTATTTTATTTTTACTTTCATCATATTTTGCTTTGGTTTTGATACCCCCTTTTCATAACCTTTCATATTTTCATAAATCAGAGTCCATTTTCTGTAGGCTTTTTTTTAACCCAGTTATCGACGTTTTTTTTTGCTGGTATATATATATATATATATATATATATATATATATATATATATATATATATATATATATATATATATATATATATATATAGCTGGTGTGTTCTATAAAAATAATACTTAGGCTCCAAGAACAATTAATCGCAGTAAGGTCGTTTCTGGGACGAGACATTTTTATTTACTTGCATAAAGGCTTATCATCATCTTCAGAATTTTACATAAGATGAAATGAATACATGACCATCATCAGAGTGAGTATCTATCTTTTGCAAATTTCACAAAAAGGTAATTGATATGTCTCGCATTGTTCTTAGATTTTGTCCGATAAGTATCGAAAATCGAAAAAAACTCATCATTAAAGTAGTCTTTCTTTTTTATAGATGCAACATGAATTTTTACAGTGGAATGTTTTAGTTTGCACTGGCAAGGGAGATAATTAAATCAAATAATTTTTGCTTACAAAAAAAACAACAAAAAAAGGCCGTTGACATGTGGAAACATAGCTCAGTGATAGAGCATTCCACTATAGATCGAATGATTCCGTATGTACCACAGCATTTCATTTTTTTCTCATCAATGGATTCAATTTGTGATAAAAGAAGAGGGGTCATTTATAACTGCCGCAAATCATTTGTTTGTTTCCATATGTTAAAAAAAACAAGTATTAATGAGAAATCAGTTTACCGAAACCAAATATCAGCTGACGTGATATTGTAAATAAACACACGCGAAATTAGATGAACTACATTATCAGTATTATCTATTTTATTTTTGTTTTTCTATGTGAATTTGCGTACCGAGAAAATCATTCCTTGTAATATATAATATTCAATAAAGGATTGACTCTATAATACATACCTACACAATTTGCATGGATTAAATAACCTGTTTCAGCGATTTATACGACCTAGCATCGCCGAGCGTCCAGCTAGTATTAAAATATAAAGAATATCAATTTATAGGCTGAATAATGTGAAAAAAACTATAAGAGCTATATGAAAAGTACAAATATTATTTAAACAAAGGACTAGAATAATTTTATAGGCAGTCTAAGTATATTACCTAATATGTATATTTTAAATAGTCAACCATATAGGAGCCTATTCGTGACCACACACACACACACACACATGCACACACACACACAAACACATTCAGCTTTATATTATAGATGTATGTATATATATATATATATATATATATATATATATATATATGCATATTAGGGTAGGTGGATTTTCATTTTTCACACAATATTAAATATAGCACTTACCAAAAGTTGCCTCTAGACGTATTAAGTGCTCATGAGAAAATTTGATCAACTGCTTGAGCGGTTTTTTGAGTGTTTTGTATCAAAATCCTTGAAAAGAATATACTGAGAATTCTTCATTTTTGCAAGGTTTGTCTTGAATATTACGTGAATACAAAAAAAAAATCAGTATTTCAAATTAGGGGATTCTTTTTATTTTATAAAAATAATATTTATATAAAAAATCATAAATAATCTTCAAATTGAAAACCTGACCCACCACCTTCTTTATTTTTCTTTGATGGTCACCACTTATCAAGGCTTTGTGGCGACTCTAAGATAAGGGTTAAGTATTAAGTAGATGTTCTGCACTTTTTCAAGAATGGAAAGGATATTCTTTGGAGCTCCACCCCAAACGTTGAAGAAATACTCCCCCTTACCGTTTTTTTTGTACAGGTAGAGGATCGCGGCGTGAGAGAGATGCTTCCTGGAGTGGTTAGGAATCTGATGTAGCTATTTCATTCCGGATTTAGGGTAAAAGTCTGCCCCAAACGTTTGTCAAAACAGGGTGATTCATCAAGGTAAGAGATGTTCATTTGGCAAGAGATGCTCATTTCAATTAGGGTAAACTGAGGATATAAGCGTTAGTGCTGAACTTATAGAAGGTTGGTTTTGGATGCATTAAATCTGGCCAGCCATTCCTTACCACATTGCAGCACGCGCTTAATGTCAAAAGCGAGAGAATCATAAAAATTCTGATCTTTGTTGACTTGTTTTTTTTTACACAGTGGTCACAACTTATCAAGGCCCGGAAGCCACTCAGGGATAAGGGTTATTGAAAGTACATTACGTTAGTGTGGCGATTTGATGAAGTGTTTACTTAAGGGGGCGGTTCATTAAGAATTTGTTACCGTTGGACTTGAAGCCATCCAAGTTGTTGTCAAGTGGGAAGCAGGCAGACGGAACAGAGTTCCACAGGCGTGCAGTTCTAAGAAAGAAGCTTTGTTCATTAAATCCACGTTTTGATTTAGGCACAGATATAGAGTGGGGTAAATTTTTCACAGTTTTGTAGTGTTGCCATAGTCGGTAGTATTGTCTGCATATATGTCGACAAATGATCGAGAAATATGGCTTGTGAGGTCCTTGATAAAGATAAGGAAGAGAATTGGACACAATATGAATCCTTGGGAGCATGCCAGCATTAATACTGTAACCTAGATATTTCTGCCCATTAACGACCACTTTAATAAACCTATCAGAGCGAAAGGATTTAATGCGTGAGAGGACAGTTCCAGCTATTCCGTAGCAAGAGATTTTATGAAGTAAAACTTTGTGTCGGACTCTATCAAATGCCTTAGATATGCTTAGAGCTACCGCTCTAGAAATGAAACCTTTGTCAATAAATTAACTGATTTTGTGTAACATCACAATTAGCACATCAGTTGTTGATCTCACAGAGCGAGAACCATATTGCATGTCACTGAAAAGGTGTTTTCTTTGTTGAGATGATTGACAAGTTTTCCATTTATCATAGAGTTGCATTAGCAAACTGTCTTTTCATGTTATGAATTAAGCAGTAATATTTCACTATATTAAAATTGATTTTTTCTGTTGTAAGTGAAAATAAAACAAACAAAAAATAAGGAAACACGAAACATTATTTTGATAGAGCTTACTATATTGTGTCAACTTGCTCCATATAAGAGCTCTTAGACAAAAAATACGGTCTCAATTTCTGACTCAAAATTTTGGCTGTGGCGTGTCGATGTGTATATTAAAAACAGTTTGTGATGCTTCCGTTGCACGCCCTGAGAATGTGAGGGCAAATGCGGCAAGTCAAGCTTGTTCCGATTAAATAAAGATTCTCAAAGTTCAGAATCCAAACATATACTCCGTCATTGGTGGTTCAAAAATACCACACAATATCAAATCTATTAATTGTGTCCAATGAGTCGCATCAGAATTAATATTTCCTATTCCTGACAGAATATAAAAATTAATTTAATATTAAAAAACTTCAACCTGTACTGCTTTAATAATTATGGTGAAATTAGATAAAATCTTTAAAATGTTTGTATAAATTGAAACAAATAATTGAGTCATTGATAAATGAATGAATGTTTACTTACCTGATGGCGAAAATTCGTTTTCAAGCTTCTTCTTTTTCTTCAACTTCCTCAGATTTGACCATTGAATATAGAAAGTTTTCCGGAAGTAAACAAAATGCATTACCTTGTATGTTCTGCTGGATTTTATGTGGCTGGTCTTTAATCCTCTGGATCATATTAAAAAATGTGCGATTGATGATTGTGAAATTTATTATTTTTTTAATTTCAAACAAACAAATAACATACATATTTACAATACAATTTATTAACCTCTGGAGTTTTGTTGTGAGTATTGTGGATATGCACCACGAGTCCATAAACACATGAGCCTGATGGCTAAAGTTAGCCATCTTATTTAGTTTAAAGGACCAATTTTCCACGAAGCATATCTAGAGTCAACCTTACCTCTAGAAATACCTAGCATGTATCCATACAGTAAACTTTGATCACAACTGAGTTCATTTATTTCATCAATTTTCAATATTGAATCCAGAGAACTGCTAATAGTGCAAAATGATATTATGAGGTTAATCATGACAATCATTTGAGTTCCCCAGGGGCCCGCTTAATGCTGTAGGAACTTTTGCGGAACAATCCATGTTTCTAAAAAGAGCCCTGAAAGGTAGGTCGTTATGGCGCAAAGAGTAACCAATTATATGAATATTTATAAAAACAATATTTTTTCTAAAATTGCAACCATTCAACCTCCGCAATTTAATAGTCTTTTCACTGTTGAATTCATGCAAAACATCCCTCACTTGCTCTGTATGAACAGCACCTGTTGCACCACTGTTAGGAAGAACTGTGTCAGATATTTATTTTATATGTTGTCCCTATTACAAAAGATAAATGGTGTTCTGGTCCCTTAGTATTTTTACTAGTTTTTCGCCCTGTCCACTTTACATTTATCAAGAATAATATTGCTATATTAATATTCGGTATAAGAAAGGGCATAGTCTGAAAATCCAAAAGCAAGGCGTTGTCAAGGCTGGGTAAAAGATTATAAGATAAGCCCCCCTCACTAACTCAAGAGCATATCTGGGAAATTTAATAAGGTTATAAGCCTTTTTACATGACTTTCTAGCTGCAAATATTCTTTTTCTGGTTCTTCACTTTGAGAAGGTGAGTAAAAGGGGGAGGAAATATTACTCGGGAGGTTTGAAGTTGAACGTGTTCTGGATGAATGCCCATTTTTATTAGCCCTTTTTACTTTTTTATAGCACTTTTGTCAACTGTCTCAAGCTGAAATGTACCTTTCGGCCCTATTTTGCTCCTCTGATCCTTTAGGTGTTTACGGTTCTCATCTAGAATCTTAAAATCAGATTTTAATTTTAATTCCATATTAAAATGTTTTTATAAATAATAATGTTATTATTTCAGTACGGTAACATAAGTGCATAAACACTAAAACATTTTTAATAAATTTGGTAAAATATGAAATAAACACAAGAAGTTGAAGTATTGCTTATTTACCTTTAAGAGAAAAATGTGTTTTCGGCTCGTAAATTTTATTTTCATGAATAAACACTATCTTTTTAAAATTAAAACAAATCAGAAAAAAATGGTGCAGAGATAATTCAACAGGTTATTAAAAATAAAATACGAACACGGACCAGCAAATTTATTTTTTTAATGAATAAAGACTATCTTTTTAAGATACAATGAATCAGGATAATTATATACGTTGTATTTGTTATATTTAAGTCTATTTTAATGAACATTCTGAGCGATATTTAAAGAGAAAATTAGGTGCAGAGATAATTCAAGAGTTTATTAAAAAGGTGAACAGTAAACATATAACAGTAGAGTGGCGTAACGTAAACCGATGATGCAGTATATTTACCCCAAAAATAAAACTTCCATATATATATATATATATATATATATATATATATATATATATATATATATATATATATATATATATATTAAATCAAATATTATGACGTTTTAATTTCTGTTTATTTGTGATTTTTTCCCTTAATATTTAAAAACACGGAATAATAAATTTTAAAATGTTTATTATTATAACGTATTATATTGTTTATTTTTTGTTAATACTCGGATTTTATTTAATTGATATGGACCCGGACTGACACCGATACCGTAATTAAAATCCGACTTTATTTGGTATTTAAGTTGGAATGCTCAACAAAATACAAAATAAAACAAAAAATTCTTGTGTTAACTTTTGACATTATTTTTCAACTTTCTTCAACTACCATTTTATACAGTTCCAAAATATACCTACCCTAAACCCTAATATATATATATATATATATATATATATATATATATATATATATATATATATATATATATATATATATATATAATATTCTTGGTTTAACGAAAATTATAGAAATGTATAAAATGCCCGGCACGTTTATTTATACACTAGCATTACGTGCACATTAATGATCTGTTGCCAGTGAAAAGGTCATTTCAATAATTTACTACTACTACTACTACTACTACTACTACTACTACTAATAATAATAATAATAATAATAATAATAAAACAATAATAATGATAGAAATAATAATAATAATAATAATAATAATAATAATAATAATAATAATAATAATAATAAGAAGAAGAAGAAGAAGAAGAAGAATAGAAATAATAATTATAAAGCCGGAGTACATGAAATATGAAAAGGAAAATCTCTCTATAAACACTGCATTCGGGTGGCGATGCCATGAAAATATTGATTTTATTTTACAAGACTATAGACTCCACATGTTGACCGACACAATAGGACGCCATCTTGCGTCCTGTGGATTCTCACAACGCAGAATACAATTTCACCGTCGACACGTTTCGCTCATGAAAACAGGACAACAGGGGGCTGACATGAATGCTACACAATACGGACCAATGACGAGATCCGTCGTAGAAGATGATCTAATCGCGAATATATACATAGCTATTGAAATCGTCTTTGTCACAACTAAGTGTGCTTTAAATGACCAGTACATTAAGCATACCGATTAGGCAGTTCGGTATAGGGTCTGTAGATTATGATGAAATCAAGATGCTTAGCACCCATAATTATGATGCATGAAAACGTTCGCTTGAATGAAACCAGGGTAAAGTAGATAAACCCTCGTTTCATTTTCCTTGTGGTAACCAATATAGTGTAGATGCCCCCACCGGTACAAGTCAATCAATTGTGTGTGTGTGTGTGTGTGTTTTTTTTTTTTGAGATTTTCAGCCGATATAGTCATTGATGGTCAACATTATATAAAATATGCGGTATCTTCTATGGAAACGGTAAGCATTAAATTGCTTACTATTGTTTTCCAATTCCTATTTACGAAATTTGGTTAATTTAATTCTTGGTGAAAGTAATAGTTCACAATCCTTAGAAGATCTAAATTGAAGTGTTTTTTTTTTTAATTTTGCAATTATTACATCTTCTAATGTTAATCTGATACCTCTTTGTTGGGTGGTCTTATTTTCCTTAACATCATAGTATTGAGATATTTTACATCCGTTAATTCTTCAGTGAAGGCGGGATTTTACGTCAAAGCTAGTAAGCATAGTGAAAGGGTCAATTGTTGTATGATGTTTGCTGTTCCAGACAGAATCGACTTCTGGAGCACAGTGATGACGTACTTGATTCCTAAAGAGTTACTCAAACTCTTGAATCAAGCCAATGATGATTAGCACGATAGAAGTGTTCTTGTTCCACAAGCTAGCAAGCTAAACTGTCAGTTACTGATAATTTACTAGTTTCTTGTTTTTCTTGGCTGCTATGTTTATGTTTGAGCAAGCCACATCAATAATTTTACATTCATTAGTCTTTTTATTCACGATTACAGCATATGGGTTTCTTTTGTACTAATTTTCGGATACATTGAAGCACGAAATCCCCAAAAATCTTAATTTCCACATTTTGTCTACCTCTTCTGCGTAATGGTGGAACCACTTGTCCGTCACTTGGATTTGAAATTACTTTTATTCAGATGTGCATATATTTCGAAATGACATCGTTTGTATTGTTTTGGAGCATGTGTCAAACATGCACTAATAATGCACGACACTGTTTCAAGAGTCTCACCACACTATCTGCATTTATTAGACCAGTCGTTCCCAAAGATGTTCCTATTGAATGCATTTGTATTTTTTGCTTGCTCCTGAACCGCAAATATAACATTTTCTGTGTCTCTTTTAAGGTCACCTAGAGATAGAACATTCCACGTGCCCTGATAGTTTGATCCCTTAATACCTTGCTCAAACTGATCATGACGTTTTATTTTTACTAATTCAGTCATGTATTCTGTTCCGATTTTTTCTTTGTACTTCTGCTTACTTTCCAATGGCTCGTTAGCTAGCTTTTTCTGTTTCGCAACATAACGTAACACTTCATGACTATAAGGCTTGTAGTGGCGGACACTTCTAAGCTCTTCTAAAATACCTTCTTCAATCGGAATGACTCCTCTTCCACCTTTATTCCTTGTGATATACAGCCTTATTATTATTTATATTAGATTATTATTATTCTTATTAGTAATTATTATTATAAAACTAGCGAGAGGGTGTTTTTTTCCCGGCGTAACATACGCTTAAATATGAAATTTCAATTTGTCCAAATTTCTATACGTGATTATAAAGTCGTGATTTTAAAGATCAGAAAAATGTATTTGGATTCCATCAGCTAAAGCTAAACTGAAGCATTCAAAGTTGGTGACGTTACAACAGTATCACCGCGACACGCAATATGAACTAATACAAAAAAAAAAATTAATTAAAAATAAACTAGCATGAATGTGCAAATTTAAAACGATTATTTAAATTGTGTGTCATTTTAACCGGCTAAAAACCCATAAAAAAGTGCACGTAAAAAATCCAATCATTCGAGGCCTCTTGCGCCGCTCCGCGACTGTTAATGTCGGAGAAGATAGAGTCTGAAAATAAGGTGACGAACAGACAAACTATCATATATATTTTGATATATCAGATTGTTCAGCATTAATAGACTTAATAAAACATGTGTTTGTTTTCTGTTTTAATTGAGTGAAAAATATCTTCCATCGATTTCAAGAATTCTTTATCATTTCAAATGCATTTAAGAGTGTCCGTTCAGTTACCATTCCATCAATACGTACCTTTAATGATGATGTTTGTTATCGAGTTTTGTAGCAGATGTTGTTACGTCATATTATTAGCACTTTCTTACGTGTATATATATAATATACATATATATATATATATATATATATATATATATACTAGCAAAAGTACACGCCGTTCACTGGGTTCAAAAACAGCATACAGAAAATATACTCTGATTTATTAAAGTATGATAGGTTATGAAAAGGAAGAGTTGTAAAGAGATAGCTTCAAATTTGGGGGTATCAAAACCCAAGCAAAATATGGTGAAAGTAAAAATAAAATAGATAAACCACATAATTTATTATACCATACCTGTTCACACTGAAACGCTTATCACAATATTCTGTGAATCTATATAAAAACCCTTGTAAAACTTTGTGACATATTTCCATTCCATGGAGGTCAGGTGTGAACGAACACCCCATAATTTTATTATACCGTATTTCTTCAAACTGAAACATGATAATCAAAGTATACTTACGTAGATAAATATGAAAAGTCTTTATTAAAAGTTTGTGCCTATTTCCATTCTATGGATGCCAGACGCGAACGCAGACTCCACAATTTAATTATACCATCCTTATTTAAGTTAAAACATACTTATCAAAGTATCATTATGCACATCTATATCAAAAGCACTTGTGAACGTTTTTTTGTAATTTAATTTTTTTTATTTCCATACTTTGTGGACCAGGCGCGAACGCAAACCCCACAATTTTAATGAAGCACCGTTCTGCCAGATCAAGCATACCCATTCCTATGTCACGATACATCTTCTAACATTAAATATAATCATTTTTTAAATAGTCAACCATATAGTAGCCTATTCGTGACCAGACACCCACACACACACACACACACACACATAGAAATTCATCTTTATATTATATATATCTATATCTATATCTATCTATCTATCTATGTATCTATCTATCTATATATCTATATATATATATATATATATATATATATATATATATATATGAATATATATATATATTAATGATGGGACGATTCCAATATTTTTTCGGATTTCGATACAATTACTAATTCTGTGCTAAATTCCCGAATCCGATACAATTACCGATTCCGAAGCAGATTCTTTAATTAATCTCTAATTATTTAACTATGAGGATTATTTACATTTATTTTCGTAAAAACGCATGTTATATATTTTCCTAAAAGTAAATATACACATGCGGAGAGTGAGCTATCGATTTTAGCTTTACTGATATTATATAATCAATAAATGTTTATTATTTTATGATTATTACCAAGAATGATTTTACTTTAAACAAAATCAATTAAACAAGACAAATTAAAGAATCGTTTCCGCATCAAAAAATAGGCATCAATAATCCCGATTCCGATATCGTCAAATCTTTTGTTTTTTCCAGTCCCCAATTTCGATTAATCGTCCCAACATTAATATATATATATATATATATATGTGTGTGTGTGTGTGTGTGTGTGCGTGTGTGTGTACACACCGATAATTACAATTGCATTCACATTGATAAGCATCTTCTATTTTATCTGTAAAAAAATATTCGATTTAAACGTCTTGTTCGGCGTTACCTAACTATATTGTTTGGTTTCAACATTCGACACTCTTACTTGAATTGCAGCTATATTTATAATTACTGGGATGTACAGGGTTTTTATTAGAGGCAGTGAACTTTAAATATTTTTCAGTTTACTAGTCCAGTTTTATTAGCAATTTCCCATGTAAAGAATATTACGTGAGAAGAGTTTGCAAATAGTGCAAATTTATTTGGAACAAGGCCGATAGCCATTAGTCGCGTGCTCTCGTGTAATGAATGAATGCGTGAATGTAGGATTGACATGGAATTCTTAAAGATAAACTAAAATGACCGACAAATGGACTGAACTGGCTTAAATAAAACAAAAGTAAATGACTTAGAATGATTTTAATGAATTAAGGATGAATGGAATGACCTTAAGAATGACTTGAATGCTTAAAAAATAACTGGAATCCTTCACAAACAACTTGAATGATCTGGAGAATGACTTGAATGCCTTTGAGACTGGTTGTAAAGTGGGTGATCATTTTACATTAAATTAATACAGAAAAGTAATCCTCCACTTTATATCACAGTTACAAACATAAATACAGCATGCAGTAAGAACAGATACTACACTTTGATCTTGACGAAAGGCTAAGAAAAGAGTATTTATTTGCTCCCCCAACAAACAAATTAGGCACAAGGCCGAGTTTTAATGTGAGGCGTGAAGGGGAAACGAGGACCAACTCCCCGGGGAGTAGGGGAGCTGGAAAGTGACAGTTGCTATGAAGGGTTGCCGCTACATTGACAAAGGTCTTATATGTGGTGTTGATATTTATTTGCTCCCTCACACGGCAAATTAGGCACAAGGCCGATTTTTAATGTGAGGAGTGCAGGGGAAATGGGGACCAGTTCTCGAGGAGAAGGGGAGATAGATAGTGACAATTGGTATGAAGGGTTTCCCCTAAATTTGACCAAGATGTTATATGTGGGGTTGGTATTTATTTGCTCCCCCACTGAGCAAATTAGGCACAAGGCCGAGTTTTAATGTGAGGATTGAAGGAGAAATTGGGACCAACTCCCCGGGAAGTAGGGGAGCTGGATAGTGACAATTGGTATAAATGGTTGCTCCTACATAGACAAACGTCTTATATGTGGAGTTGGTATTTATTTGCTCCCCCACCGAGCAAATTAGGCAAAAGGCCAATTTTTAATGTGAGGAACGAAGGGTAAATGGGAACCGACTCCCCGAGGAGTAGGGGAGCTGGATAGTGACAATTGGTATGAGGGGTTTCCCCTACATTGACCAAGGGTTTATATGTGGGGTTGGTATTTATTTGCTCCCCCACCGAGCAAATTAGGTGCAAGGCCGATTTTTAATGTGAGGAGTGAAAGGGAAATGGGGGCCAACTCCCCAGGGTGTAGGGGAGCTGGATAGTAACAATTGGTATGAAGAGTTGCCCCTACATTGACCAAGGGTGTATATGTGAGGTGTATTTATTTGGTTCCCCACTGAGCAAATTAGGCACAAGACCGTTTTTTTTTTAATGTGGAGAGATAGGGAGGGGGAGGGAAAAGGGAACCAGTTCCGGATTGGTGGGAAATGGGAGCTGGATACTGATAATTTGTATGAAGGGTTGCCCCTACATTGACAAAGGTCTTATATGTGGTGTTGGTATTTATTTGCTCCCCCACCGAGCAAATTAGGCACCAGGCCGATTTTTAATGTGAGGAGTCAAGGGGAAATGGGGACCAACTACCCGGGGAGTAAGGGAGCTGGATAGAGACAATTGGTATGAAGGGTTGCCCCTACATTGACCAAGGTCTTATATGTGGGGTGTATTTATTTGCTCCCCACTGAGCAAATTAGGCACAAGGCCGTTTTTTAATGTTGAGAGGGAGGGAAGGGAAAAAGGGGCCAGCTCCCGATTGGTGGGAAATGGAAGCTGGATAGTGACAATTGGTATGAAGTGTTCCCCTACATTGACCAAGGTCTGATATGTGGGGGTTACCTCCACACATATGGCCTTTGCTTGCGTATCTGCCGGAATAGATACAACACTTTGATTTTGGCCAAAAGGGCAAGAAAAACTTAAAAAGCTAAGAACAGCATCTGTTAACAACAGACCTTTGATCTTAACCAAAAAGGCGAAGTACAAAAGTGTTACGGACAGACCGAGAGACCCACTGACTGACGGAGTGACATATAGAGTCGTTTGCACGCGACTAAGAATGTTATAAACGAATTGAGTTATCAACTGAAAGTCTTTTTTTACGATCTGATCTCATTAGATTATTTTAGGTGGGAATATATCTAGGTTGGTAAACAAATAGACGGCATGGAGGACAAAATAGACTCCTTATTTTCAGAATACATACTTATTTAATCGTAGAATTTGTGAAAATAAGGTTTCTTGATTATACCATACGTCCGACTACGGGGGGGGACATATTAACGGAAGTGTATGCTTATTATTAATGCAAAAAATTAGTCTTTTGAATAAATCACATGTTTTGTGAGGAAAATTGTATTTTGTAATTCATTTTTATAAAAAGTTCGTCGCCTTCGATGTCTCTTTAAATGGTGCCACTTTTTTAAATTTTTATTTTTTCAAATCCTCATTGTGATAAAAATATTTCTTTTGTTTTCCTTAGCAACTTTACGCTGCTAGATATTTAAGAAAATACCTGTCATTTTGACTTTTTAGCGTTAATTCGTCTACTGATTATACTTAGCGGGGTGCCTTTTTTTTCGACGGATAAAAACCTTTCATAAGTACATCTCGTCGGATTATTGTAACAGGGCATCAGAAGTCGATATCGAACCCAGATTTAAATAATGGGGTAAAACCCCTAGTGGCCTGAACAACGAGGAAATATTTAAAACCATTTCAGTATTTTATTGAAAAGTTTGATCCTAGCGATAAATTCCGGAATAAAAACCCTGTAACACAGTATAAACATGAACTAGTAGATGCAGCCTCTATTGGTTGCAATTCAAGATTTATATCGATCGGTTTAGTAGAGTTGACATCGTTTTTTACATTATCCAAGTTTACATAAATACATTTATTCGGATCATAGGCTTTTTCAGGTTCGGCTAAAACTTAGATAATCCTAAACCTAGAATGACTGGGTGCTGGGATTTTAACGCTATTTTATTCCAGTTAGCAGACTTCCGAGGCATAATTTACTAACCAGACAGCGTCATCGGTCCAGTATTTGACACGCCCCTAGTGTCATATAACCGGGCAGACGTATCATGACCAAAATGGACGAGATTTTGATAGGTTTTCACTTTTATCTTAAATGAACTTATCACCAAGGTCTGACAATCACTCAGTTTGGCCCGTATTTAACTAACTTTTCTCATCTCGAGCGACCTAGGCTGCTGCCTTCTGAACTGAATTTGAAGCTGTTTATTGCCTTACTTTCCGTCATGCACAACTATCGGTTTATAAACGGGTCTATTACCCAGTATTTGACCTGGCGCATCATTAAATTTCATTGTAAGAACAAATATGGTTTGATGATGTAGGTAACGTTCAGTCTTTAGCGATGTTAAATAAAAATTTAACGAATTTTGGCAAGATCTTAGCTAACACTCTGTAACCTGTCTTGCACTGCCTAATAAGTCCAAAACAGCCTTGTGTCATAACTAACCAAGACAATTTTCACATGGCATACTTGATCATAAATAATGTCTACTCCGAAGCCACGCTAATATATTTAGACCAGTCCAAAGCGTTCGATAGGGTTAAAAAAAAAGTGCCCGTTTTATCGCGAATGTCGATTGTCCTTGACGTTTTTGCTATAAATGAAAGAAATCCACATCTACACTGTCAATATCAGGTTATAGACAGGAGGTTCATATCGGGTTATAATGCGGAAAATTGTTAGCGATAGTAAGATTGGGGAGCTCGGCTTTACAAAAAGGAAGCTCCGCTTAATTTGGTATCAAACGCCAGAATTGATTGCTAAGATCAGATTGTTTTCAAATTTTACGTGAAATTCTCATGTCATGGTTTTTCCTGGCATTTATTATTAAATGAAAACTTCTTAAAATAACGGAAAACTATAAAGTTAAAAAAAACACTTTAGTTCAGATCTCATTTAAAAGAATATTCTTTTATTTTATTGCATTTTGTTTCTTTTTGCAAACGCGTATTTTTCAAACATGGAGAATTAAAAATCGCAATAAGAATCATTTTTCTTTTTCGATTATCAATTATTAATTTCAAGTTTTGTTGCATGTATAAAATTTTATTTACCCAACTCCCCGGCCAAGTATATACTGTAATTGTCGATTTAAATATGTCATATATGGAGTTTGTTTTTGTTAGTGTGACTAACAAATTTAAAATATTCGATAGATATGTCCAGCGTTCTAATATTTATTTTGGTCATATATCATAGTTCGTGTCTATTATGTATTTACACGAATACATATTGAGAAAAGAAACGTACAGCAGCTGTTTTGACGACGAGTGGAGCGTGAAAAGAAAAGTATGGTGCGCCGGTTAACTATAATGCCGATAGAAGAAGACCCATTTTTTATTTCTCTGATTTAAGTTGTCTAAACCTTTATATTCCTCGTGTGACTTTTTTTCTATTCTCATCAAGTTTGTAATTATAGTTCATGTTTCTACATTTATAACCATTTGCGATGCTTGTTTTTATGTTATTCATTATCTCTTTGGCGATTTATCACTGATAATTTGTACATATCCCAGTTATCTTTTCTCGGGAATATGCAACTGCTCTTGTGAAACTCGTACTTTACTCCGCTTTCCTGTTCCGTTTAGATATTTTACCTGACAATTAAACAAGTTACGCATGAACAATCTGTTTAGGTAATTCCCCTTATTTTAAAATGATGTTTTTCCCTGTTTATTCAGGAAACCAAACATGTATTTTGCGCATATATATATATATCCATATGTTTTTGCGCATCTTTCAGGGGATTTTTCAAAGCCAGAATATGTGTATTTCCTTGTAGCTAATTGCTTTCAAATTCACCATTTTCTGAGTATTGTCTTGGGAATTTCACAAATAATTTCGGTTTCTTTATCATCAACAAATATTCTAAATACGCATCAATTATTGATATATTGTCTTCATTTCATCTCCCTTTTCAATAAACATCATTTCTTTCACATTCAGATTAATTTCTTTAAGTTTTGTATGCTTTGTTTATACGCTAGTTTTAGTAATTCCGTTGGCGTATCTATCTTGGTATATTTAATATATTGATTTGATCCCATGGTTTAGTACTTTTATTAGTAATAGTTTTGTTTCTCTTTTTGCATGTCATTTCCTAGTAATAATTTTGTTTCTCCACATTCTCAATATGTGAAAAGACTCAATGCAATACCTCCTCACTTTGCATTTATCAGGTGGGAGTTTTTAGCGGCTATAATAGCTTTCGGTGAAGTTTGCATCATGTTTTTCTATAGGCATTTTCATGAATTGTGGAACTAAGCTGCAATAATTAAAAACACTATTTGCGGCTGTTTTTTCTATGCTTTCAATCATGTTGTCTATATTTAGAGCAATGAATAGATGTATTTATTAAAAAAAAACGCATGGGAGTTTAAGAAGGCACCGCATTATAGATATGCAGGCTAAAATAAAACCTATTATATACAAGATGGGACGATGAAGTTGTCACCGTAGATAAAAAACGTTTGATAAAACCGTTGTTTGTTTTTTTTTTGGATGGAGAATCATCTAATAGTTGGCATTGTGTACAAACCCCAATAGCAATAACAACCTTCTATCATTTTTGATAGTGACACAATGTTCAAAGCGCGAGATCGTTGATGCGCTGCTACACAATTAACAGGCTCTTGTAGTTCAAGTTATGACAACATGACCAGTGCCAGCACCATCCAAAATGCATCGCTGGATTGCCATGAATAGCGGATACGTGTCCAGGGTAATGAAAACAAATTACCCGGCCACGGTTATGGACTTTGGCGTGGTTTCAGTTGAGGGTCATATCGTGCCACCTCAAATCACCGACTGCTTGACAGTCAACAACAAAGTGTTCGTAGATGTGTTAAAGTGTGCGGTGATCCCTTAGTGCAATATGGTTGCCGTTAGCAGACCCTAGGTGTGGAAACCCACTCGGCGCTGTATCACAAGTCCAAAGAAATCTAGGGCTGACTTAGGAAGGAGCGGTACGAATTAGTATCCTTCTCTGACTGCCTCTTCTTCTCCGACTAGAACTCGTTTTGTCGTTCATCGATGATATCACCACATGACCTCCAACATTACCCAAGCAAACCTGATCACCGACATCCGCCGAATATTCGCCGAACTCCCACTGGCGTTTGTAGAAAAGGCAGGCCTCCAGTTTCGGGCCCGTATCGAGGAAGTGATTAAGGCGTTCGAGATGCAGTGTACTGCACTTTCCACTTGGTCGTGTCTGTTTCAATAGACGTAAGCCACACTACATATTCAAGTTACTTGAATTGTTTTTGTTTTTTTTAAATAAAAGTTTTAAAATAATGCTGTAGTTTTGTTTTCCTTATGGGGGTGGGAGGTTTATCGTTCCACTCTGCACACTTTCAAATACAATGCTTTCGATTGAAAAATGATGGGAAACAGAAACAGGTTGGTATTCATTCCAAATCACTGACGAGTCGAGCTGAAACGGACGCAATAATGAGATCGACAATCACTGTTTAATTATATATTGCCCGTCTGTCTACCTTTCTTCTGTTTACGCGTATCACGTTTCCAAGTTATCTACTCTTCTTTTCGCAATTTCTTTTTGAGATATGTGACGTTATCCAAGTGTCTATTCACAATTTAATATCCATTAAATTGGTTTCAGTAATTTGAGCTTGACTGATCTTTATTTTTCTGTTAAGATCTACTGACCAAGTTACATAATACAATCTCCGCTTGCCTCATATTAAATATTTCCGGTTAAAACGAGGAAATTAAAGGCTTCATTCGAATGCAATGATTTATGAAGAGTTATACATTTTCTGTTTCTTTGATCAAGGTACTTGATTTATTTCTTTGGTTCATGACGTTGTGCCCATGGCAAAACTTCCTAGCCAGTCCCTCTGTCCTTTCTCACAATCTTTTACACTTTTCATTCCTCTCCCACCATCTTTTCTCTCTTGATCTCTTGATACAGTCTTGCTACGCTACTACTACTACTACTACTACTAATAATAATAATAATAATAATAATAATAATAAGTATAATAATAATAATAGTTATGTGCCATGTTGTATTAGTTTTCCATTATATAATTCATTTTCACATTGTTTTCATATATATATATATATATATATAATTATTTACTATAATAATTAAATACCTACATACACTAGTGTTTAATTCTTTCATGAATCTCCAGTGCAAAGTGTCACGATTTACGCCAGGCAATAGATTCGAACCCGGTGACACAAGTCATCTATTGCTTGATTAGCAAGGACCATATCGAATCGGCTACCATTTACTGCGTGGAATAACGTTGAAAATAAACATTTTTATTTTAAAATGTTTCTATGCCAGTAAATATATATATATATATAAATATATATATATATATATATATATATATACATATACAGAGAGAGAGAGGGAGAGAGAGAGAGAGACAGAGAGAAAGAGAAAGAGCGAAAGAGAAAGAGAGATAGAGAGGCCAGGTAAGAGACCCTTGTACAAGTTGATCACATTTTTCCCCACAAATAAAGCTGTATAATGTATTTTCTCGTCCGGCTTCATCGCTGAGTGGCATAATTTCTATTAAACACATATTACAGATAGAAGGAATCCATAGTTTCACGCATTCTTTTCTCTATCTATGCCTTACCTCTGTTTCCTATTTTTATACCGTAGAGTACCAATAGTTAGATTTGCCGCCGTTCATTTTTTCTTGTTCCATTCCGTTGTTTTTTCTTCTTAAAAATATTTCCCTGGTTATTATGACTCAATTAGTTTGTACCTTGATGTCCAAAAGGATTGTGTAATTCACGTTTTTCCAATACTTAAACATGTTTCTTTTTAACTATTTTTATGCGAGTTTTAAACGCAGTTGTTTGCATTTTTTACTGTGTACTGGCCCTCTATTATTCCTTATAGTCATAAATGACCTCCCTGACAAAATTGTCTGTGAGATGGGTATATATGCTGATGACACCACGCTCTATAATAGACACGACGGGAAAACAAATGAACACATATTTAAAGAAATGGCAGTAACACTAGAGGATGACGTCTGATCTGTAGTGCAATGGGAACAAAAATGGATGGCCACATTCTATGCTGACAAGTCTAAACTTGTTTCCCTCAATTATTACAAGAAACCTTCTCTACCACCAATAGCAATGATCAATGACTCTTAATCTGAAAGTACATCTTTTAAACTCCTTCGCCCGAAAGTGTTCTGTGCGTCTATGAGGCCATCATTCGCCAATGTGTGGAGTATTGTTCTCATATTTGGGCTGGCGGATCTGCTACTAGTCTCTCGCTTCTAGCAAGGTTCGAAAGAGAGTCGCCAATCTGATAGGTCGGGAACTAAGTTTATTCCTTTGTCCAATCGACGAAACATTGCATCCCTCTGCCAGTTCTACAAGTACTTTATCGGTGAATGCTCTTAGGAACTGCAAGCACTAGTACCCCCCTCGACGTAATTAGCCTCGACAAACGCGAGAAATAACTAAATCCCACCCCTTCACAGTAGAGATCCTCAGATGTAAGTAGTTTCTTCCCTAGAACCGCTAGACTTTGAAATTCCCTTCCAGGTTACTGCTTCACCAACTGTACTTACATGCAGAAGTTAAAGTGTAACATGAACCGACATCTTGCTGCCCTACTCCCTACATAGTCCCCCGTAGCTTATGTCCCTGATAGTATCCCCATACATCAAAGTAGCAGCGTGCCTTGTTTGGGGTGAAAGTGTAATAATAAAAAAAAATGTTCAGTTGATTGTGTCTGCTTCTAGAACTCAGAAATATATACATGCATTTTCATCGCTTAGTGTATTTATCTCCTCTCCTTTACGTTCTTACATACTCCCCGCTGCCTCTTTTTATTCATTCATATCTCAAATAATGCGCACATTTTCAGACTGAATTCTATTTGAATGTCGTTGCTGAAAAAAATCTGTGGTTATTATTATTATTATTATTATTATTATTATTATTATTATTATTAGTAGTAGTAGTAGTAGTAGTAGTAGCGTAGCAAGACTGTATCAAGAGATACAGGAGAGAAAAGATGGTAGTAGAGGAATGAAAAGTGTAAAAGATTGTGAGAAAGGGCAGAGGGACTGGCTAGGAAGAAAATGCCTAGAATGTTCTTAGCAGAAGTGGCTGATGAAGGATCATGGCAATGGCTTAGAGCTGGGTATCTGGCTAAGTGTACTGACGCTTTTGTTTGTGCAGCACCAAGAGCAGGCATTAGGAATACGATTGTTCAAAAAAGTTTTACTAGGAGATAAAGTTGCTGCAGAATGACGGATGTGTGGTAAGACCTCAGAGTCAATTGCGCACCTTGCAGCAGGGTGTAGTGGACTGGCCCACAGAGAGTACTGAAAAAGACACGATCGCATGGAACTCCGGATATATTGGGAGGTGTTCAACAGTTTTGGGGTGAAATGTACTGGAAAATGGTTTGAGAAAGTGCCTGATGAAGTGAGAACAAGTGAAGATGGTAAGGTAGAAGTATGGTGGGATAAAGGTGTCATAACGACCAAGCAATTGGAACATAATCGCCCGGATTTGGTCGTCATTGACAAGGTCTCACAAAACTGGCAGATTGTAGACTTTTCAGTACCCTGGGAGAGGAATGTGAAAGAAAAGGAGAGCGAGAAGTGGAACAATTATGCTCCATTGGCCTTGGAGATAAGGCGTATACATGGGGTTAAAACACAAATAATCCCGGTTGTAGTTGGTACACTAGAAGTTGTATCACGTATTCTGAAAGGACTACTGAAATAAAAGACATATCGCTGATGTTTTAAGTGGCCTTCAGACCTCTGCAATTGTAGGTACTACCATCATCCTTAGAAAAACCCTTGATCTTTGTAAGCTCCTGGTTTGGAGTAAGGATTGAGGGAAATCCTCTGGAAAGTAATCCCATCATTTTCCAGAGAGACGTTGTTTAACGACATCAGAATTATTATTATTATTATTATTATTATTATTATTATTATTATTATTATTATTATTATTATTATTATTTGCTCACAGGGAGTAGTCACACAGGCTACTATCAAAGATTTATCGTCGTGTTCTATAGAGTTTAAGGGGCAACACGTCTCCACAGATATCCAGTATTCTCCCCATCTTTTTGATAATAATTTTAGATTAATTTTCGTTATCGTAACAGCCGGTTACCATTGATTTCTTGTTAGAGGTGACCACTTATCTTCACTGAAATTTGGTGGCAAAGCCTGGCCAAGGCCTTAGTTACCTTTGTCCTCATCCAACGGAACCTGGCTAGTGCTTTCTCTCCTCAGTCTTTCTATTCCGCTTGACCCTCCCCGCTTATTTAGTGTGGTGCCAGTTTTGGGGGAAACACACACGCACACAAAAATATCGGGGAATTGTAGGGGTTAATTACAGACATACAGTTCCGGTTTTTATTATTCTATGTGATGCTCTTTTGTGTTTTACATATGTAACATTTTATGCATGTCCAGTTCATGCCTGTACTTCATGTTTAATCCCAACATTCAAGGGTTTTCATTAATATTTCAGCATTTTTCATTACTGTTATCCTTTGTATCTTCTTAGCCATGCTACTGATTCAAATCTCTCCCATACCCTTTCCAAGTTTTTTTTGGGGAGGGCATTGGTTCTAGCGTCTCTTACATTTGTGGTGTTATCCTTACTTTTTTCATCTTCCATCTTCCTTTAAGCCTTTTGGCAAGCTTCGTGCATTTGCTCCGCTACTCCGTCTTCTTTATCTTCAAACGGACATGTTTTTTTCTTCTTGTTTATTAGTATCACATCCGTTGCCTTGCGTAGATGGATTATCCATTTGTATATCCATGTTCCATAGGATTTTGTGACTCTCATTTTCAAGTACTTGCTTGTACTAAGATTTAGTTGTCTGCATAATTTTCAGTGTACTCCCTTCAACACGTGATCGTTTTTATTCTTATATTTATCTTAGGTAATTTTGCTACATTCGCTTATTATGTGGTTAATTGTTTCGTCTCTCTCTCTCTCCGCAGTCTGTATTTTTTTTTTTTGTGTGTGTGTGTGTCTTGTCAGTTCTTGCTTTTATGTGGCTGGTTCTAATCCCGTTATTTTATGGGACTGTTATTAGAAATAAATGCTCTGTTAAGATTTTCCTTTTAAAGCCATTTCCGAGCGTTTTCGCTAGTCTCCTCATCCTTATAAATCGTCCATTGAGTCGTTGCTTCTTCCCATTATTTCCCGTCTTACCGGTTATTTCTTCTGTTTCTGTTTTGTTTTTGTTTTTTCAGTGTCTTTTGCTTCAGTAATTATTCTTTCAGTCATCTGCATTATGTATTTTTCTAATACTTTTCTTGAGTCACATACGCAGTTTCTATACAAACCGGTCCTCTCCCTTCGACTTCCTTGTCACATACAGTTGATCAGTAACATACTGTGGATGCAGTGCATAAGGTATAGTCATAGATTGTCCTGTCTTCTGGTCGAGATGACTCAGTTCTTATTTGGTCTAAAATGTAAATGCTCCAGAGCATATTACTAGTGACACTCCCTATGTGTTCATACTTTTAAGTAGGTTTCTACTATATAGTTAAGTTTCGAGGGGTTTACTTGTTCTTTTGACGTATTTCTTTCCAATTTACTCCATTATTTCTGTTGTTTTGACGGTGTCCGCTTCCAGAACGCCAAATATTTGTAACTATCATGTTCATCTAGTGCCCCCATCTCGTTTGCTTAGGTAGTATCATACCTTCTGTTGCTTCGAGTTTTTCCCTTCTCACGATCAGGAGTGCACACTTTTCCATGCAGAATTCCATTTGGATATCTAGACTGAACATTTTGGTTGTGTTTATTAGCATTTACAATTCCTTCTTGTTTTTGCAAAGAAGTTCAGGTCATCCATATAAATTAAGCGGTTCATTCTGTCATATGTGTAAGCGAACTTGTATCCAGCTTTACGTTTTCTGTGAGTGCTGTTAAGGGACAACATGGCTATAACACAATAATAGTTGTGATAGCGAATCACTTTGGAAGATACCTTTTTGTATTTTAATCTCCGTTATGTATGGTCCATCAGCTGTCAGTTCAAGTCTCTGTGTTTTCATGAGATTTTGTATTAAATTCATAAACTTGACACATCCTGTACATTAGCAGGCATTCAATTATCCATGTCTGCGGGATTCTGCCATGAACATTCTTCCAGGTGATTCACGCCATGACGAAGTTATGTTTCCTACTTTTACACCCTTTCCTGATCCTTTGGTGTATGTATAATAGGTCATGCGTTCCTCTTTTTCCATTTTGTGTATCCTATATGTTCCTCGGGAAGTAGTCCGCAAATGTGAAGAGAATGATGATTTGTGCCAACAGCTATACTATAAGTATTTTCCTCATTGTTGATAAGCATGTAATAGGCCTGTATAATTATTATTATTATTATTATTATTATTATTATTATTATTATTATTGTTGTTGTGTTTGTTGTTGTTAATATTTATTTGACAATGAAACTTCTATAAATAAAGCAATGAATATGTTGATAATAATATCTAAACAGTTCCTAATATATGCATATATCATGATGAAATATTGTACCCATCTCGCATTTCTTGTGTAGTTACATACGTTTCCGGTCATGAACAGGACCTTAAACTATATCAAATGGTGAGGTCTTAGCTTGCGAGCTTTGGGGAGTGTGGAACCACCCTTTAATAACCATTGCTCTCAGGTTCACTCTGACCCGGAGTGGTAGTACCTGTTAGGGTCCCAAAGATGGGTTAAATACAAGCCAACTAGAAAAAAACAACGATCTTCTATTTTAAAAAAATCCTTTAAAATCATTGGATTCGGCATTAAATAATCTGAAAAGGGTTGATATGCCGTAAAACAAAAACAACGAACTAACCAACATACCCTTCGCTTCCTCATTTTCCTATTTATATCTACAATAATGGTCACGTTTTCGGTCGGAATTCTATTTCAATGTCCTAGCTGAAGTGTTTGTTGTTATTGTCGCTATTATTATTATTATTATTATTATTATTATTATTGTTGTTGTTGTTGTTGTTGTTGTTGTTGTTGTTATAAAATTATCGATTATTCTCGGAATAACAGCTTTATTTGCTTATATTTATTATTATTATTATTATTATTATATTTATTATTATTATTATTATTATTCTGACAGATATTAATAATAACATTTGACAATGAAGCTTCTAAAAATAAAGCATTGTAAGCGTTGAGAACAATAAGATCCAAACAATCGTTAATAAGGCAGATAACGAGATGCAAAAAAAAAATGCACACTTTAATAATGAACAAAAGATATTTACAAACATAATGTTTTTCTTTATCTAAAATCGATATATTTTATATTTACATTTTTTTACTCATCACCATCTCATCACAATGTTTCTATCTTCTTAGGTAAAATTAAAATATTGTAAAACATATTTGAAAAAAAAATAAGATCGAGATTATGTAATTCTTCATAATCCTGACGAATGTGCATCACTTAAAAGCCAGTTCAGATCGATATTAAGAAAGACGCCATTTTGAAAACGAGTCTCATCTTTGTATTGAACTGCACTTAATGCTAAACAATTATATCAGATAGTTTGCGGATATGATTATATTTTATTTTTTTAGTAAGGTTACTTTTAATAAATTTATTCAGTAAACATAATCTTTATTAAAAATGTCTGATATCTTACTGTGAAATAATTAGTGGAAACAAGTAGAGTCATGATGATAATTATTTTCTCTTAAGAATTATATTCGTTTCTTTTGTCGGTCATGTATTAAATGACCTTAAGAAATTGACACCCAAACAAACATAAACAGCAGCAAAACTTTATTATTATTATTATTATTATTATTATTATTATTATTATTATTATTATTATTATTATTATTATTATTAATATTATTATTATTATTATTATTAGTATTATTATTATTATTATTATTATTATTATTATTATTATTATTATTATTATTATTATTATTATTATTATTATTCCTTCTCGTAAATTTGTATGTATCATTTAGCCAGCCTATTTCTTTAGTAGTCTCCTGTGTCCTGAACTTGTTCCCATAAATCTGTTCATATACTAACTCGAAAGCTTGTCACTGCTACTTTTAACGTGACCATAACATCGGAGTTTCCTGTTCCGCACATATTAAACTATTAAGATTCCTATTTTTTTTCCACAAGTAACTTTCGTTTAGCACATCTTCAAAACTTGTGTGATGCAAATATGGTATCGTATCCACATAATTCCCCTACATGCAGCGCATGTCTTAAGTTCTCAGCAAGGAAATAATATTATACCCGGGAGGTGTCGGCATATGAAATGGATTTTAAAATTTACTCCATTCTATTCGATTACGGGTATTGGCAATCTTTAGGGAGTCCTCACTCTGGGACGATATTCTGAATCGTGATGTACAACAAAGTAAATCAAGCGGAAAAATACAAGTTTGTATTTAAACGGATTTAATGTACGAAGTAGAATCTTGTTGCAGAAAGCAGAAAAATATTATGCTCTTACAACATAATAATGCGTGCAAAAATTAGATATCAAATTATCTAAATATTTTTACTATGAGGTATATTTTAAATTTTAGACTGTATTGCTCATGCTACAACTACCTTATTCTTATTTAAGCTTTTTTTGTTTGCTTGTTAATTCACGATTTCATGATTAATAAATGTAACATCTTTTATATATTTAATATATACAATATTTTACACATTAAACTGAAAGGAACGTTATAACATATAATAATGTGTTCGAATATATTAATGATTTTAAAATGTTCTTGCTTTTTTTACATCAGTGTTGATAATTCATTTTATTCGGATTATTCCAATATTCTCCCCAGATATTCAGACGAATGAGCATCGCCTGGCTATCCTTGCCTAATACACGCTGCATAAAAACAATGCAGGATCCCCAAGACACCGGAGAGTCACAGAATTCATAATTCCCACTACTCTCATTTTAAGTGACGTCTGTGCATCGTATCGACATGTGTAAGCTCCGATCTTTTTAGGCCAAACTCGAAATTTTGTTTTGCCGAACAAACGATTCTGCATAAATTTTCGAATGTATGTATTTTTTACCCGGTATGGCAGCATGTTTTCTTTTTTTTCTTCAGCCGTGACTGATTAGAAAGCTCAAGTAATTCGGAATTGTATTTTTAGCACCGTCCGCGTTTTGGAATCTACGGCGAGTGTCTCTTAAAACTTTTTTTTTCCATGTGCACTGTCCGTTGGGCCGCAAGCAATGGCTAAGTGTACGACAGCCAGCTGTCCTCATAGAATAAACAAAGAGGGCATTGCGCAATCCCACACAGATTCCCGTGTTCGGCAAAAAGATTTAAGAAAAAGACAAAACTAACATAATAAAGGTTTGAACTTCCATGTGAGAATACTACTGATATGAGAACAGTCGTCCAACTTATAACAATATTCAACATCATCGAACCCCATTTGGCATAAATAACACATTCGCACGAAACGGGGTGTAACTACCGTGTTTAAACGTCTAATGTTTATATATATATATATGTGTTTATATATATATATATATATATATATATATATATATATACAATAAATTCCACAGCCAAACAACGTCGCAGCCTACAAAAGCCATGACAATCAAGGAACCGGAAGTCCAAGACTCGAGTTTCGCCCTAGTTCGGGCTCATCAGTTAGACAAATCCGAACTCAGGATTCGAAACCCGAGCCTCTTGCATGCGAGGCAAGCACTCTACCAACTGAGCAAACGCCCCGCACACAATAATTTCTATTAACCAACAAAGACCAAGCAAACCGTGCCGAAATCCGACTGTGAATTGAACCTACTTCGTCTCAACAAGGGACGCGGTCATCCAACCAGCTACATTCTGAAAATCCTATCATAAGTTGCTCGCTTGGTTAGTATTGCTGGATGGTATCGTCCTTTCGAGTTAAAACCCCTACTTGTGAGACATCGGCTTGGAGTTATTAGCTGGTTGGATGACCGCGTCCCTTGTTGAGACGGAGTAGGTTTATCTCACAGTCGGATTTCGGCGCGGTTTGCTTGATCTTTGTTGCTTAATAGAAATTCTTGTGTGCGGGGCGTTTGCTCAGTTGGTAGAGTGCTTGCCTCGTATGCAAGAGGCTCGGGTTTCGAATCCTGAGTTCGGATGTGTCTAACGGATGAGCCCGAATGAGGTCGAAACTCGAGTCTTGGACTTCCGGTTCGTTGATTGTCATGGCTCTTGTGGGCTGCGACGTTGTTTGGCTGCGGAATTTATTATATACAATCTCTCACATTCTGAAAATTATATATATATATATATATATGTTTATATGTGTATGTGCATGCATTCTGTGTATATTTTTGTATATTTATATGTATATATATGTATGCATGTGTATATGTATATATTATATGTATATCAATCTATCTATCTGTCTATCTCTCTTTGTATATATATATACATGTATATACATATATATATATTTATGATTAGTTTTTTTGAAAATAAAAATCCAGCAGAGTGCTCAATTAAAAGGAAAATCCGAAAAATAAGAGCGTATTTATATTTTATATTTTGTGTACAGAAAGTTGTTAGATGAGATAAGTCATCGGTACCGTCGGTTTCAAACCCGATAATTAGGACCGTTTTACATATCCATATCAAGCTCTCCTCAGCCAGTACTCATCTCTTTCTGTACACAAAATACAATATATGTATATATATATATATATATTTATATACATATATATATATATTGTATATATATATATATATATATATATATTTCTGTAGAAATATTAATTACATACAAAATAGTGAATAAATGACAAAAAACTATATTCCACAATTCATGATGTTGACCATCTAATTTTTAATTACTTTAATTCAGTTGACATTTCTTGAGAGTATATGTTTTGTAGCTCAAAAACAATCACTTAATTATTATATCAATCAATGAATCTATTATGCCCTTAACTCCTCAGGAGAAATAACAACAATCAATCCGGCAAATTGAAAGAAAGTTTGATTTAACATAATTAAAATCCGAAAATTGGAAGAGAAGTTGAAAATACTTTTAGTATGTTTCCATTAAGCCATTTTTATTTTCAGATCGGATATTGTCAACAATTGTAAATGTCAACTGAATTAAACGAATAAATGATAAGATGGTCAACACAATGCATTTTGGAATATAGTTTTTTGTCGTTTATTCGATATATATATATATATATATATATATATATATATATATATATATATATATATATATATATATATATATACAAGTAAGAAACCCATTTCATCCAAGGCATGGAAATGGTTAAAGAAAATGTTTCTCTATAAGCTTTAAAAATAAAGGTACAAAATTCAATTTGAGATGTATTAACCTTCAAAGTGCATTTTTATAAGTTTTACAAAGTAAGGTATGAAAATATAATTTAAATTGAATAAAAAATTACCTTGGATTTATTTTATGTAATGTAGAATCTGTTTCACTTTAAAAAAATCATTGAAAATTTTACATCTATATAATTAATTGCTAGATGAAAGATAATGTTTTTAAATTTCTTAAGACTAGTTGTTTCTGATACGTCATTAAAAATCTCTGGTAAAATTGGGACGGAAAGGGTGATAACAGTTAATTCAAATTCATAAATAACACAACACCTTTCTTAACTATACATAATACCATACATAATAACGCTCTATCCGAAAACACACCGTTCAATCTCGGTGATTTTAATTTCATATGCAACATGACTCGGCAGAAATTTATTAAAGTAATTACCAATGCTACTGCACAGAATGTGGAATCTATTTACCGTGGAAAAACCACCTGCTTACTGTTGTAAGTATCTAAAGACACCATTCTCAAGTGCATGATCTATTTTCTCTACGAATGTTACTCTTGAAAAGGTCTAAAGAAATCTCTTACCTAATAAGCCAACCAAGCTCCAACTCCTGTAACATTACATCAATGTTTCATACTGTGCCTTTTTCCATACACTTTAATTAAACCTGGCTTGACGATTGCTTAAGACTTTGACTACGCAACGTACAAAACCCCACTAAGTCGAATCTGGCTTGACGAATGCTTAACAATTTGACTACGCAACGTACAAAACCCCGCTAACTCGCATCTGGCTTGACAAATGCTTAACAATTTGACTACGCAACGTATAAATCCCCCACTTACTCGAACCTAGCTTGAGGAATGCTTAACAATTTGACTACGCAACGTACAAAACCCCACTTACTCGGACCTGGCTTGAGGAATGCTTAACAATTTGACTACGCAACGTACAAAACCCCACTTACTCGGACCTGGCTTGAGGAATGCTTAACAATTTGACTACGCAACGTACAAAACCCCACTTACTCGGACCTGGCTTGAGGAATGCTTAACAATTTGACTACGCAACGTATAAAAAACCCACTTACTCGGACCTAGCTTGACGAATGCTTAACAATTTGACTACGCAACGTACAAACCCCCACTTACTCGAACCTAGCTTGAGGAATGCTAAGCAATTTGACTACGCAACGTACAAAACCCCACTTACTCGGAGCTGGCTTGAGGAATGCTTAACAATTTGACTACGCAATGTATAAAAACCCCACTTACTCGGACCTAGCTTGACGAATTCTTAACAATTTGACTACGCAATGTATAAAAACCCCATTAACTCGAACCTGGCTTGACGAATGCTTAACAATTTGACTACGCAACGTACAAAACCCGACTAACTTGAACATGGCTTGACGAATGCTTTACAGTTTGACTAAGCAAAATACAAAACCCCACTAACTCGAACCTGGCTTGAAGAATGCGTAACAATTTGACTACGCAACGTACAAAACCCCACTAACTGTAACCTGGCTTAACAAATGCTTAACAATTTGACTACGCAACATACAAAACCCCACTAACTCGAATCTGGCTTGACGAATGCTTAACAATTTGACTACGCAACGTACAAAACCCGACTAACTTGAACAGGGCTTGACGAATGCTTTACAGTTTGACTAAGCAAAATACAAAACCTTACTAACTCGAACCTGACTTGACGAATGTTTAACAATTTGACTATGCAACGTACAAAACCCCACTAACTCGAATCTGGCTTGACGAATGCTTAACAATTTTACTACGCAACGTACAAAACCCCACTTACTCGGAGCTGGCTTGAGGAATGCTTAACAATTGTCTTACGCAATGTACAAAAACCCCACTTACTCGGACCTAGCTTGACGAATTCTTAACAATTTGACTACGCAATGTATAAAAACCCCATTAACTCGAACCTGGCTTGACGAATGCTTAACAATTTAACTACGCAACGTACAAAACCCGACTAACTTGAACATGGCTTGACGAATGCTTTACAGTTTGACTAAGCAAAATACAAAACCCCACTAACTCGAACCTGGCTTGAAGAATGCGTAACAATTTGACTACGCAACGTACAAAACCCCACTAACTGTAACCTGGCTTAACAAATGCTTAACAATTTGACTACGCAACGTACAAAACCCCAATAACTCGAATCTGGCTTGACGAATGCTTAACAATTTGACTACGCAACGTACAAAACCCGACTAACTTGAACAGGGCTTGACGAATGCTTTACAGTTTGACTAAGCAAAATACAAAACCTTACTAACTCGAACCTGACTTGACGAATGTTTAACAATTTGACTATGCAACGTACAAAACCCCACTAACTCGAATCTGGCTTGACGAATGCTTAACAATTTGACTACGCAACGTACAAAACCCCACTTACTCGGAGCTGGCTTGAGGAATGCTTAACAATTTGACTACGCAATGTATAAAAACCCCACTTACTCGGACCTAGCTTGACGAATTCTTAACAATTTGACTACGCAATGTATAAAAACCCCATTAACTCGAACCTGGCTTGACGAATGCTTAACAATTTGACTACGCAACGTACAAAACCCGACTAACTTGAACATGGCTTGACGAATGCTTTACAGTTTGACTAAGCAAAATACAAAACCCCACTTACTCGGAGCTGGCTTGAGGAATGCTTAACAATTTGACTACGCAATGTATAAAAACCCCACTTACTCGGACCTAGCTTGACGAATTCTTAACAATTTGACTACGCAATGTATAAAAACCCCATTAACTCGAACCTGGCTTGACGAATGCTTAACAATTTGACTACGCAACGTACAAAACCCGACTAACTTGAACATGGCTTGACGAATGCTTTACAGTTTGACTAAGCAAAATACAAAACCCCACTAACTCGAACCTGGCTTGAAGAATGCGTAACAATTTGACTACGCAACGTACAAAACCCCACTAACTGTAACCTGGCTTAACAAATGCTTAACAATTTGACTACGCAACATACAAAACCCCACTAACTCGAATCTGGCTTGACGAATGCTTAACAATTTGACTACGCAACGTACAAAACCCGACTAACTTGAACAGGGCTTGACGAATGCTTTACAGTTTGACTAAGCAAAATACAAAACCTTACTAACTCGAACCTGACTTGACGAATGTTTAACAATTTGACTATGCAACGTACAAAACCCCACTAACTCGAATCTGGCTTGACGAATGCTTAACAATTTGACTACGCAACGTACAAAACCCCGCTTACTCGGAGCTGGCTTGAGGAATGCTTAACAATTTGACTACGCAATGTATAAAAACCCCACTTACTCGGACCTAGCTTGACGAATTCTTAACAATTTGACTACGCAATGTATAAAAACCCCATTAACTCGAACCTGGCTTGACGAATGCTTAACAATTTGACTACGCAACGTACAAAACCCGACTAACTTGAACATGGCTTGACGAATGCTTTACAGTTTGACTAAGCAAAATACAAAACCTTACTAACTCGAACCTGACTTGACGAATGTTTAACAATTTGACTATGCAACGTACAAAACCCCACTAACTCGAATCTGGCTTGACGAATGCTTAACAATTTGACTACGCAACGTACAAAACCCCACTAACTCGAACCTGGCTTGAAGAATGCGTAACAATTTGACTACGCAACGTACAAAACCCCACTAACTGTAACCTGGCTTAACAAATGCTTAACAATTTGACTACGCAACATACAAAACCCCACTAACTCGAATCTGGCTTGACGAATGCTTAACAATTTGACTACGCAACGTACAAACTGGTAACTAACTCGACGAGCAGTTAAAAAACACTGCTTTACTGTAGAGATTCCTAGATAATTGAAGTTCTTCTACTTTCCCAATTTCTTCCCTCGAACTGCTATACTTTGTAATTCCTTCCCTATTCAGTAATTTCCTGTCTTTATAAACATGTTGAAATCTGAATATAATGCTAAAAACATGTCTGTAGATAGGGGCTCAGTAAACATTATTCAAAATCGCAGCAAATTTCAATATACCTTTTTTGGATTAAATAAAATAAAAACATTATCTTTACAGTTTTCGTTGTTTTTTTTAGTTTGTCTCATCTTTGCTTTCATTTTACTCTGATAATTTCTTTTTTTTACTACTTTTATTTTTTCACTACATTTTTTATTTCTTTTAATCGAATTTCTTTCTTTTTTTTTTCTTTATATCCATAGATTTTCTTGTTCAACTTTATCTCCTTTATTATTCTTTTTTTTTTAGGAAAATATTACATTTTCTCGTTGTCGAACTTCTTCAAATTAGTTTCTTCTCAAAAATCTGCTTTACTTTAATGCAAATTGATTTCTTTCCTTTTCCCATGTTTCGTACTTCCGTTTTGTTTTCGACTTGTTCTCTATCATCCGTTTTTCGTCTTGCTCGGCCACAATAATTTCCCGTGAATACATTGTTATACATGAGAATATGGACGAACGAAATGATTAGATATTTTCACATACACGCAGATAGATAGATAGATAGACAGACAGACAGATAAATAGATAGATAGATAGATAGAGAAAAAGAGAGATGATTAGACAAAGAAAATAATATGCATACATATAGAAGCGCTACAAAAATGAGAGAGAGAGAAGATATGAAGAGAAATGAACAAATACAATAAATAAATGGCTCAAACCATGTTAATAAATAAACAACTGGAAGAAGAAGTTTGCGTGTCAGATGAATGACAGAAACCATGAAGCGCCGCTTCCGAAATCAAACAACATCCACATTCCTTGTGGGCTCTCCATTATTCTTGGCTGATGTCTGACAAGAAATTTTAATTGTTTTCCTTTTCGAAACAAGAGACGCAATAAACCTTTCAAAATTATTAAAAAAAAACACAGCCACGAATAAATGAACAAGAATTATTATTATTATTATTATTATTATTATTATTATTATTATTATTATTATTATTATTATTATTATCAACAACAACAACAACAACAACAACAACAATAATAATAATAATAATAATAATAATAATAATAATAATAGAATTGGAACTGCTATACACCTAATAAAGTGTGTTCCCTTCTCCATCAAGATAGCATCAGTCGCAGATGAAACCACACAAAATCTTTGTAAAGATCATAAAAATGGCTTTAGGAGCTATATTTGCACTCAAATATCAGAGAAGACGAATGAGTTTGGCCAGCGATAGACCAAAGGTAACCGGTTATTTCGATTAGGAAAGGGAATTTTCATCACTCTCAAAAAAGTTGGAGAATACTACAAGTATATAGGCAGGTGCAACTTAGAGTGTGAGAACTTCAATTTGGCAGAGTATAATCCTGTTTTGTTTGATAAGCACTCCCTGGGTAAATATGGCGTCTATTCTCATAGATTCTCCGTCAATCCTTGTCTCACATCAAGAACTTCACATGTCGAGAGTTCTACTAAATATATTAGTGGTACCAACCATAGCAGACGATTGGAGACCGCCAAAGACATCAAGGATTTCTATTTTCCTTTCAAATATACTTCTAAACAACTAAGTACCGCATCTAACGCACCTAAGACCATTAGGATTACTTGAGTTTTATCTCCATGCAGATGCATTACGTGCAAGGCGAACAGCACGTAATTTCCGCACTGATGGAGTCATCGCCTTGATCAGATTTCTTCTGTACAAGTTTGACTTCACAATTATTTTAAGCTTTCAAAGATAAGTTGACTTATATATTTATCTTCTAGGGGTTTGCGCTTTCCATCACTTACAAATACTTTTTTTATTTTTCCTATACTCTCTCCATTAAGCAACACAATTCCATCCGAGTTAAATTTTATACTCCTATTCGTCATTGCAAATTTATTAAATTTCAGTTCCACTTCGACGTCTTCAGAGTATGCCCTAACAAGGTCCAATAATGCCTCCGGTTCTTATTAACTCTTAGTAAATACCCTTAATCATGCATGAACTGGAGATGGCCGAAGCGCCAGACACGAAACTCAAAGGCATGTTTAAAATAGAAGAGGACATACTGGATTTTCCCAGAATATTCCTTATATGGTGCTAATCTCTCAATGAACTTCAATATAAGTTGGAAGAACAGTTTGTGTTGGACCATGCTGCTTTACATTAGCTCTGCAATACGTCTAATAACTTTATTCATCGACGGTATTCGACGAATCTATAAGTGAGGAATCATGTCGCACGCCTTCTATTAGTAGCTCCACGCTATACTAAAATACATTTTTAAAAAATACTTTTTGCATTATCTAACACTGCCCTATCCATCATAAACTGATTATTAGTACACTTCCATCCCAACCCGCATAATCTCTGTTTATGAAAGCAAACACTTTATCAGAAAGTTGTCATAAACGAGTCAAACACCACTTTCAGGGAAAACAGTATTGGGGTATGAACCTGTTTGAACCAGCAGCCTTTGACTAGATGCTTTCCAGTCTGTCATTTTTTGATGAATAATAATAATAATAATAATAATAATAATAATAATAATAATAATAATAATAATAATAATAATAAAATTAATAATAATAATAATAATAATAATAATAATAATAATAATAATAATAATAAATAAAAATAAAAATAAAAATAATAATAATCAGGCGACAGGACAAACCAATAATTCTGAGAATATTATCCAAGAGCAGCATTCAGGATTATTCGAATAATACATTTTCTAAATGCTGTGCAGTGAACACCGGACTTTAGAAAGAATGCTAAAGTATGGAAACTATCTGTTAAATCATATCTAAGGCACTAAATTACCAATGCACTCGACTTTCGCTCGAACGGAAACTCTAGATTCTCATTGTATTTGACAGAATTAAGCGTTTATTAATTCTGAATTCCTTTCTGTCCTGTGGCAATGTTTTGCTGTCAACAAGGTAGATGCTCATCAAAGAGAGCAAAAGTGAGCTTCGTGGTTGGGTTCGAATACTGTGACCGACAGAAATTTTACCAGCACTTACGACTGCGTAAGAATGAAACACTAGTGAGTGTAGGCAAAAATATGAATAAATACTTGGATTATATATATATATATATATATATATATATATATATATATATATATATATATATATAAATCCGTATTCCTGTCTGTTTGTTTTTTTGTTCACAATTTGATTAATATATACAAAACGTCCTCTACTTTAATCTTTCATTTATTTCCATATATAGTATGTTTTTTTTTCAAAATATACAATTAAGGGTTCACCTCATATACATATTGCCTTAAGGAAAATCGATTTTACTAAATAACGGTATTTTAGTTAATATTTCTAGATAGAGAATTGTTTTATGTGTACTATTTAAAATTATTATTTATTAAATTTTAATAACAATTTAATTGATAATATATTTAATTTAATTTATTTGGAATTATGTCCGACATTGAATTTTTTAAAGACGTAGAGTTTTCACTCTCTATATACGTCGAAACATAATTAACTCCCAACCAAATTAAATAATTTGGTTATCTCAAGTTTTTAACTTGAAAAAAATAATTCCGTGTGGACAGGATATTTTTTGTTTATAAATATTCAAACAAACAAAAAAAAACATTTACAATAAAACTGAATTTTTTTTTTATTCTTGGAACAGCTATACATAAACTTTGACCGATTTGAAGTAAAGCTTAAGCCATACATTTCGAACCAAAAATCTACACCCGACTCAAAAAAGCTAATTGAAAAAGCCCGCCCCTCCCTGAAAAGAAGCAAGTCGAAAATGCCATTTATTTACGAAAAAAATAAAGTGTTTACGAAAAGTAAAAAAATTTAAAAATAAAAAACAAAACGCATATTACGCAGGCGTTTAGCTAATTTTTCTTTCTTTAGTCGTACGAGCATTCGCTGCTATTTTTATTGAACTAAAAGTTGTTTTCATTTATTTTTAGTTATTTAATTGGAGGGGGGTTATTTATAACGGGATTTGGCGTATATATATATATATATATATATATATATATATATATATATATATATATAAATTATTGCTGTAGAATATTTAAATACCGAAACACAACTGTTTCATCCTTTCGAGCATCATCAGTGCATGGTGTCACGATGACAGCCGTCAGAAGATTCGGACTTGGCCGCGAAGATATGATCTGACTTCATAAGCAAGTAACAATTGCGAGAAATACAGTTGAAATTTAAACTTTTATCATGAAATGTCGAATAATGATAATATCATGATCTGCTCGTATTATTTGGATATTTTGGAAGCAAACCATTATTCAGGCACGTCTGATTGAACAGGACAAATTTTCTATTTTTCCGATCTTTCTAGCGGTCTTTTCAGCAGGCAAGTTATATAAAATTGAGCCTGAAATTTACCTTCAGCCATATTCTTCTAAAGCGCTTTCTTTCTGCACATCTAGTTATCATCAGGAGTGATTGTTCTTGTTTACTTTTTCTTTTTATTTCCTTATAGGCTTAGTGTATATATATATATATATATATATATATGAATATATATATATATATATATATTTCTAAATGTATATATATATATATATATATATATATATATATATATACATACATATGAATTTCATTTTATTTCAGATCATAATCACCTCCCAAGATGTAAACCAATATACAATAATGATGAAATGTAAATTTATGATATTTAACGAGGCCATTAGAAATTCATTTGCATCGAATATAAATAAAAGTAGGAAAACACACACAATAAAAAGCATAACGATTTTTTTATCGGAATAACATACCGATCAACATAAGAGACGTCCGAGAGCTGGACTGTAGGAACAAATATATAGCCAGAACGAAAGCCATATATTATTTTTTTGGGGGGGGGGGACTCGGCTTATCTCTGTTTTGTTTTTCCACTATCAAATTATTTAATACTACACCAAGACAATTCATGATGATTTCTATATTATCACCGTACAAGCAGATTGAAGAAATGAGATATTCTGACAAGCAAAAATAATTCTTGGATATTTATCTTATATCTCTATGGTGAAACAATTAAAACTATACCAATTCCATAAAATTCTCCAAACATCATATTATGAGATCTACTTGAGTGAAAGGGCACGATTTTAAATAAATTTAAAATTTAAATTTTATTGTGTAATTGATGATTATTTTCAAGTAGGAAGACGGAAAATGTTTATCGTTTTAATATAAAATTAATTCCTTTATTTCTGAATTTCTTTGATAAAAATGCTCATTCGAATTATCTGGATTCTTCGGACTACTGATGTCGTCTTAAGTGGATTTTTCACAACGTTTCAGTCGATGCTACCTCAAACAATTATGAGGCGTTTCAGGAAACAGAACCCTTTATTTACTTCACAGCCATGATTGGATAGACATTTTTTGTTTACTATAAGATTATGCAAATATTCCGCAAGGTTAAATCATGTAGAATATCTGTATGAATATAAATGCATGAAATTGTAAACAAAATCTTTTAAAAAAATATGCAAATTAGCTTGATGTTTTAAGATAAATGCAATTTAATGACAAATATATGAGAAAGTTGTATTTTCTTGTTAAATAAATACAAAACAAAAGGTTTTTAATACGAATATCAATACACAAAAAATCATAGCGCATTGGCCCTTTTCTTATTAAATAAATATGAAAAAAAGGTTTTAATATGAATATTAATACACAAAAAATCAATGCGCATTGAGCCTGACATCCAATCTGACAAAAAGCTGTCTTAATGTATCAGCCTGCTCCGGGCATGCCATACTATGAGCTATCAGTTTATATCTGTGGGTAAAGGATAGCGGTTGTCACTAAGTTTGTATACTTGGGTAGCACACTGAGTATGTCCGGTGCTCTGGATGATGAGGTATCTTTACAGATCAGCAGGGCAAGTGATGCCTTCGGAGAGTTGGACGTACGTTTGTGGAGATGCCATGGGATCTTGCTGCCAACGAACATTACGGTTTATGCTGCATGCGTTCTCTATACTCTTCTCTATGATTGAGAAACTTACAGGGAGCATTTGAGACGTCTCGAGCGGTGTCACCAGCTGTGTCTAAGGATCTTAGGTGTGGGTTGGCAGATGTATGTCAGTGATGTGGAGGTGCTTTAACGGACCCAATGCCTTAGCATTGAGGCTCACATTATCAAGCATAGGCTGAGGTGGAGTGGACATGTGGCCAGGATGTTAGACAGTCGACTTCCCAAACAACTCTTTATGGTGAGCTCGCCGAGGGAAGACGTCTAGCTCAAACGCCTAAATTGAGATTAAAAGATTGTTTAAGATCCACCTTTAAAAATGTGAGATTTATGAAAGTACTTAGGAGAGTCTTCCTTTGGATCGCGGAGGGTAGAGAAGGACCTTACGGGTAGGTGTGGGCAAGTTTTAGGCGGATCGAACCCAGTATGAGCGGCTGAAGCGCGATATCCGGAACAGGAGGGTGAAAGTAGACGTGGATGGAGATTGAGGTGTGCGGAAGAATATGTCTGAGCAGAGCTGGGTTGATTAGCCACCAGACTACTCATCGGCGCAGTGGGCCACATAAAAATCTTGAGTTGCCAGAGTTAACCTGTGTCAACTGCGGGCGGGCGTACACAACGGCTTGAAACGGCATGTGATCCCACATAAAAAAGAACATGAAGAACGTGCTGCCAGTGATACACATGTCTGTACAATGTGTGCCAAAGAACGCCACAGTTTGGCAGGGCTTAAAAGCAACCTTTGTGCGGCCCCTCAGTGAATGTTTTCGTGTTTCTATATACCTTTTTTTGTTTTATATCGAGTGGTAGCAATCGAATCTGTTGCAATCACACACACCCACACACACACACGCGCGCACACACACACACACACACACACACACACACACACACACACATATATATATATATATATATATATATATATATATATATATATATATATATATATATATATTAGGGTAGCTCGATTTTGGATCTGTACAAAATGGCATTTATAGAAAGTTGCAAGATAATCTCAAAGGTTACTACAAGAAATATTTTCTTTAAAATTTTGTATTTTGTTGAGCATTTTAACTTACATACTAAATAAATTCAAGTTTTTATTACGGTATCGGTGTCACTCCGAGTACATAACGATTAAATAAAATCTGAGTATTAGTATAAGCTCTAATTCGCTATTTTGTCAGTACCCTAATCACTGTAGTTTTGCCAGTTTGTAGATGACACGTGAATGGGTGTGTTATTTGGATTAATCGGACTATTATTCTCATACTGGGTGTTATTAGTACAACGTTTAAATCGCTGAACCTGCGACCTTCTTCGTCTCTTGAAAACATGCGTCTTTTTCTTTACTAAGGAAACGAGAGTTGGCTCTGCATTACAAGAATTCGAACCGCAGGTTTGATGGTGGGTCTGTAGATCATAAGGAAGGTTCAATCTTTAGGAGTCACTTAGATATTTTTTTTCTATAACCCAGTTTTTCGGGATATCTATACGAATTGCTAATAATGTTTTACGAAACAGAGAATCGATACTCATGCGTATTTTTTTTATAAACGGACCCACCCTCAAACACACGGTTCGAATTCTTTTAATGCAGAGCAAGCCCTATTTTCTTTAGTATAGAGAAAGAAGCATGTTTGAACACCCGAATAAGGTCGAAGGTTGCAGCGACCGAAACGCTGCGGCAATAACCCTCAAGATGAGAATAATACTCCGATTAATCAACATAACAGAGGTACTCTAACCACTGTGCAACATGAGGTTTCGAGGCGCAGTTTTGAGAGTACTTTGAACAGTCAATTGAAAAGTAATATTCTACAGTAGTAATTGTCTGTATTTCTACTGTATCGTTGAATAGCCAATCATAAGTGTGACCAACTTAAAATAACAATTGCGAATTACTTATATCATCTATCGAATCATCTCTTACGGAACAAGACCATCCTACCCCCGTGAATTAAATAAACACCTCCGTTCGAATTGACTTGCAGATTCCCGAATTTGTCAAGATACATCCCAAGAATGTCAGAAGTTACATTGATCGAATCGTTGAGTAAATATTCATGTGGACAAAAGGTAGCTCGTTTTAATGATGCCTCTCCTGTCTTCATAGTTTTTTTTTAAAATCTTTTTAAATAAAGTATAAGAGGTTTTACATTTCAACATAATCTGTAACTGTGTAAAAATATAATTACCGTTTACATATAACATACATAAACAAGAATTCATGGATTTTTCTTAATGTTTCCAAATTAATTTGGTCAATGTTAAGAAACACTACATTTCGATTACAATCTATTTTACTTTCCTTTTCGATATTTAATGGTCAGTGTATTTTCCTACAGCTTCAAAACGATTTTTTTCAAATATGCCATCAGCACCGATTCTACAAGATTTCCTAGCATGTAAAGGAAAGAATTTAAGAGTAAGTAACTTTTTACGATTTCGACAAGACTTAAGCACGTCGTGTTAAGATGAGAGTTACCACTTCTGTAGTCAGTTATCTCCTTTTTTCTTGATACGGTTTGAGGAACGGTTTTAGGTCCAGTAGCCATTACGCAGTAAAATATGAATCAAGAAAATGCTTTCTTTTTTCCAATGATAACTCTAAAAGTTAAAATGTATGTGCGTTACTTGCTGTAAAGGGAAACGAAAAATAAAGAAAATGCAAGAAAAAGACTTATCTGAGACATTGAATATTAAAGTCTCAAATTACATAATCGAGATAAAAAAAGAAGATTCTTCATTCAAACATTAATGAAAACACATGATAATCTTATATGAATGAATATATTATAGGTAGTGTGACTCTTTTTTAGATATTTTACATATGCATGTATATATATACATATATATATATATATATATATATATATATTACTATTCTATATGTATATATATATGCATATTATCTATGTATATATATATATATATATATATATAAATATTATACATAAATATATGTATATCAATATTATATATATGTACACACGCACACACACACATGTATATATATAGGCATCCATATGCGGTACTGTTTCGCTGTTTTTCAGCTCATCAGTACGGCTATACAAGGAACTACCTCAAGCCAGGATCGAAATCCGACCGCTCAAACGAGAATGGGAGCTTCTAACAGTTGCGCTATACGGCTGCTGCTATGGTGGCAGTGAATTACCAATGTTTTGACATTGTCTAAAGTTCCTAAGCCAATTTGTTTGCACAAATGGCATGTCTTCATACGCTAATTGTCATTTGTGTATCACTTCCCAAATGCTCAACTTAAGATAGGGAACAATATATATATATATATATATATATATATATATATATATACATATATATATATATATATATAGTCATCCACCTGCAGTAATTTTGTGTTTACTATAAGCTTTTTACGCAAATAGTCCGCAAGTTTCAGGCATGTAGAATATCTGCTTGAATATAATTACAAGTAATTGTAAACTAAATATTATCATTCCATGAGAAAACCGAAAAAAGTATAATAGAGAATTATTTAAAATGAATCTTTAAAAAATTTGCAAATTAGCCAGATCTTTTGCGGTTAAATGCATATATAATAAAGTTGCATTTGTTTATTAAATAAATAGAAAAAAGGCTTTTAATATGAATATCAATACACAAAAGGTCATACATATATATGTATATATATATATATATATATTTATATATATATATATATATATATGTATATATATATATATATGAAATTTTTACGTGTACACGTTTTGATTTTTGTATATATAACATTTACTCCTGCACTATCAATTAGTGACTCCTGGCGTTGGCTGGTGTCATAGAAAAACGAAAGATGTAAAAATGTGTGTATGTCTATGAATTAAAAACATATATCCCTGCGTATGGGCGCATTGGCCACGTTGTTTCATACGAAGGTCGTTTTGTCATATGAAGGTTATTCCAAAATTTAACCTGTCTCTTATTATTTTTCCTGCATATGTAAGTGTGTGATACACAGAACTGGCATTATCGAAACGATCTACTTTTTGGACTTCAGACATTGTGTTTTTCTGCATAGTCAATACCATTCGCAATGAAATTTCTCCAGGACTTCAATGAATCATGTCTATCCCTGACTAACTCCATGACAGTGGTTGCTTTCTTAGAGTCTTTAGCGGTCTGCAACTGAAACCTGGAACTTTCAGGTCATAAATGCATCAGTCTATTCTTCATAGCAATGCTATTGGTAATCGCGTTTGATTTATTCGAACGGAATAAAAGTAGAAGGCATCACTTTTGAAACGCTCCTCGGAAGACGATGTCTTCATCAGAATCAGCATATCAAATGAAAGTGGGACAGTAAACAAAACATAATGTATTGTTTTGAATTAAATACTGGTGTTAATAAAAGTATTTAAAATAAGTTCGTACCGAACAAAAGTTATGTAATATTTTTTATTTTTCAGACTTGTCCGCAAGGATTTGCATGATGAATTTTACTCTGATGGCTGCCCAATACGGAGATATTTTTTTAGGGACGACAGATATAGTGAGATAAATATTTCATCTATCTCCCGTCTACTTTTTTGCAGACATTATTTAAACCTTTGTGACAGAACAGAACACAAAATTCTGGCTTGTATAATCAAATTTCGTTACATCGAGTATACCCAAACATCAATATAGATCGTCCAAACCGAAAGGAAGGGGCAAATATTTTTTGACCGAGTCTCTCTTTAAAAATCTACCAAAAATCACGTAAGTATCCAATTAATACGAACTTTTCAGTAGTTATTAAATGAAGACATAATTTTAAAATTCTGTACGCGTTTTGTAATAATCCATATTTATAGATATATTTTGGCCCACAACCCCCCTTATTCATTTGTTGTTAGAAATATGCTAAACATGATTAGCCATAACTGACCAAAATAAATTGTATTCTATGGAGTGTGTAGTTTGTATATAAAAAAGCAAACCGAAAAAAAAAACACCAGTGAGCACATATTAGATTTTTAGATTGAAATTCCGAATTTTTAATGTGTTGTGTTTTTCACCTTTTTCATTTTATTCATGAAATTCGTTGAATATGCTAATAACTCTTATCCCTGAGTGGCTTCCTGGCCTTGATCAGTGGTGACCACTGTGTAAAAAAACATTATTGTCTTTCAGATTAGCAATGGCCGGATTTTTATACATGCTACCTTTTTTTTATTAACTTTTGCTTACTTTTGTTTTGAACTTTTGATGAATATCAATACACAAAAAAATCATATATATATACATATATATATATATATATATATATATATATATATGAAATTTTTACATGTACACGTTTTGATTTTTGTATATATTACATTTCCTCCTGCACTAACAATTAGAGACCCCTGGCGTTGGCTGTTCCTGTCCATAGTGGAAAGGAGCCACCAGCCAAGGAAGAATAAGTAACTAAATAGGGATGGGAATACGTATTACCTCAAACAAAAACAAACCCTCAAAAATAATAGTACACGTAAAAAGGATTTAGTGAAAGACGAAAGAGACCTGTATTTGGATACTAATTAATTTCCAAAAGAACAATCCAGGTCTCTATTGTTGACAAAAGCAACCATTTACAAATCAAACAAAAAGAAATTATTCAATCAATACGAAATTCTCACCGATTAAGTGAAGAATAGATTATATAACGTATATATAGTTGTGGTTAGTAATATGCTTAACAATCAGCAAAACTGAATTAAATATATTGCATTATGAGGAAGGGTAGGGTTTTAGATTTTAAGATTGAAAATCCGAATTTTGAATGTATTTAATTTTTTATATATTGGGTTTGTAAGTGTGAAATTGTTGAATAGGTTAATAATTAATATTCTTTAAAACATGGTTAAAACACTTTAGGACAGATTTAAAAACATATTTAATCTGAAAAGGAAACACTTAATTATAATTATTTATTTTATTATATATATAGATATGTACATATATATATATATATATATATATATATATATATATATATATATATATATATATATATATATATATATATATATATATAAGCATTATTTTTACAAGAACATTAGGTAAAATATTTGAAAGATAAATTAATATTTTTTTAGTACGCCTTATATTGCTAAATTATTTTGGCTGCTTGGAAAACTTTCAGCTTGCATGAAAATTATTTCAACGTAATCCGAAAAGCGAAAATAGTTATTTAATGATAATAGAAATTGCTTTCAAGAACCGATCCAAGTTTTTTTTTGAAATCGATGAACAACTGCGTATGTTACTAAAAATAAAATAATTTCTGTCGGCTTACGTGATATTTGCTCGCCTATGGAATACCATAAGGGCTTACAAACAGTTGTTCGCACATACAAAGAGTCATCTCCCCTTTTCCTCTTTGTCGTTAATTAGCTTAGTTTAAAGAGTGTGGGGCTTGCATCTAGCACACTCTTGTGTAATAAAAACTTGATTCTTATGGCAAGACAGTGTTAGGACGACCAAGCTTAATACTAGATGATGGAGTTGTCCTCAAAACACTTGGCACCAAGAATTCTAAAAATGGTCACTCGCCGGGTAGTGGCCAGCCTCATCTTCCTTACTTTCAGGGTTTTTCTAGGTAACAAATATGTATCGCTTATGAAAGAGTTAAACCCTTATAAAGTTTATTATTTACTTAATCATCAAAGCAAACGTAAAAATTCCATCGAAATGTATAGGACAATGACTTCATTAATTCATGTAAAGGCTACAGTTGTTTTTTTTTCGAAACTATTAAATAATTCTGATTTTTTTAATTCGCCACGACAAATATATAGACTGAGATGAATGATGGAATTATTTTAAACTCAGGTACTTGTGTTATATTTGTGCATATTCTCATAGCATATTATCCTAAATATTATTTAGACAAAAAATTAATTGATTCCAAAAAACTTTTAAAGGATATATAATCATAAATATATAATTATAAATGTGTTATCAATCGAGCAGAAAATGGGGATGAACAGTGTTTTTCTTTTGTTGAAAAATGTAAGATATAAAATTCTATTAATTAAGTAGAAAAAAGTTTTATATTCAGCTTTTCATATGATAAAACTCGGGATTTTATCTTTGCGTAAAAAAAGTGGCTGAAGAATAATGTTTTTCATATATATAGATTTTAATTTGTTTAAAGGAGGAACTTAATTTTTCTTTTTGTCACAAGCAGAAATCAATCATTACGTATAGTCAAATATAAGGGTCTACATACATAAAGGTAATTTTTAACACCAGCAATCTGCGCAGAATTATTACAAAAAAACATAATAAAGACATACTACATTTTATGGATGTAGTAATTGGGTCGACAAATCGTCTTCCTCTCCGCATTTCTTGCGCCTTTCATGTAAATAAAGAGCACGTTGCGGCCTTTTTAATGAAATACGGATACATTATTAAGATTACCTGAGATAGATATCTGTAAATATGACATTTTTAACTAATCCTGGATCAAAATCCTTCAATGAAATCCCTTATTTTCTCTTAATATAAAATACGAAATACCTGCAATAGCAACAGGCAAGAGGCATTCGTGTAGTACCTGCGGCATAATGGTGTACATAACAAACGTATGGCCTCAAAAATCAACAAAACAGCAGGTCCAACGGCGAACCCCAAAGATACGTTTGCGGTTCACTTGGACACTAAAATCAGGGCTCCTATAACCACAAAATCGTCCCCGAGAGCATTCCCCAGAAAACAAGCATAAACAACATAGACTAATTTTAGAGCAGCAACAAAAAGAGGGGCTACAAAAAATTTCGGGAAAGGACCAGTGGTTGGGAATTACTTGAATTTAAAACTTTACAGAAACAACTAAGATCAAAGACTAGTACCCAGTCTCCATCAAAAAGCCCAGACCCACGTACTCCCCAAAAATCATCACCAGAAAAAAAATCATCATAAAATCATCATAAAAATGTCATCAGCAAATATCATGACTCCCCCTTATCACAGGACCAATAAAATGGCAACAACAATTTAAACTAATACTATTCAATCCATCACACAAGATACCAAAATTAACTCCCAAACCACAACGCCTCTTCCGCCGAAAACCTATTTCCAGCACCTCCTACAAAGTCCCAGCCACCATCCCCATTCCTTTACAGGACTCTAAAAACAAACTCCTCCCAATTCCCCAGTAAAAAACTAATTTTAACAACCTGCACTCCCCCTCAGCCAATGACTCAGACAAATATAGAATACACTACATCCTAACCGGCATCGTCTTTGCTACATCATTGCGAACGTTATAACCAGAGTAAAAAGCCATCCGCCGAGAGATCTCAGAAAAGTATTTGATTTTTCCACAGTAAAAGTCCTCTGTGCCCACGACACCCTTAATTTCTCGAACGCCAACAGAATATTAATAGTCATCAGAACAAGAGATGGAACGAAAGAAATCTAGCGAATGCTGGAGAAAGCTAATTAAAACTTTTATTTTTCACCCTCTCTATTTATCATCAACGACCTTACGTTATAAAGTTTTAAAAAATCTTCTTTTGAGAGGGTTCCTGTTCAAATTCATCCCTCATTATATAGGGCTGCTTAACTAACATTTCCTTTGGCGGTATGCCCCATGGCGGCCATATAAACACTGCCATGACTGAAAATTTACAGGGAACGTGTGATTGACATCCTTATCCCTGACATGATCGTCTCGGATACACAACGCAAAGTGATCATAATGCCACTCAAATTAGCAAGCTTGATTGTTTGAGGGTTGACGGTTACCTCACAAAAACTTCGAGTTGCACGCGACCATCAACACCTTGGTTGGGATATTTGTTGGCTACAGGAGACTCTCTTTATTCCATCAGATTATTACGGTGTGTTGGATAGGGACTTTCATCTTTACTTAGTATATTCTGATATCTATTCAGAGGGAGTTTTCTGGCTAGTTAATCAAAATTTGAAAGCACCATGTGACCCATGATCCTGCTTTTTAGATGTGCGTTTTTGATGTCACCGTAAGACTTATTGGGGTTTCTCCACATAATAGCCACAATGAGAATCCCCTTTCTTTCGACGGATCGAATATTTCATAAATATATCTAGACGGTTTATTTTAGCGGGAGACTGGAACGCGGTGCTGGATCCTGATTAAGATCGCGGGAGTAACGTTTGAAGGGTGACCAATTGAAATCGGGATGTTAACTAATTTCGGGATTGTATCGATATGTTCATAAGTTCCGGAATTTAAAACCCCGGAAAGAAAGCATATACTTTGACGAGTAGTCACGGCTTCGATTCGATGTAACTTTCGATTTATATGGATCAGTTCTAACAAGAGTCGACATAGGTTTTTTAGATTGCCCAAATTTTCAGAATATTTTTTATTCGGACGAGAAACTCACCCAGGTTCATTTATACTTAGATTGCGTTAAACCTATGATGGCTTTAGAGTGGAAGTTCAATACGTCATTGTTCGACTTGAAGTACTTCCGGGATGAGCTTTTACTAACCATACAACGGAAACCATAATTTGGAATACGTGGTGGGTTGATTCGAAAAAAAAAATTAGGGTATTCGTTGCTGATTATAGTCACCGACTTAATCTTAGCTCTCGGGTAGTGAAAACGACACTAGAGACTAGATTAGATCTGGCAGTAGAAGACGGAGACTGCAGTAGTTTTACTAGAATAAGGGCATAACTGGACTTGATGGATTACAATGGCGATCAGGGAATTTTAGTTAGGGCTGGTTGAAGTGAGGGCGAAACGAGAAAACAAATATTGCCGCTTCGTTGCGCGCGGAGAAGCGTTGGCGGTGAACCAATCGACATATCGTCAGTGTCACATTGCTGGACGAACGCACCTTGACCACAAACGATGGGAATTCGATCCTATTTTCAGGGTCTCTTCACTAGAACGTCCACTCTGACAATGGTTCAGTTCCCCATATATTAAGTCCAGTTTTCTCGCCTCAAAGCGATAGAACCGGCTAGGTACGAAAGTTGCAAAAAGGAAGAAGTCTTGGAGGCTCTGAAACATGTCCAGCTGGAGAGAAATCCTGGTGTCGATGGGCTGTATTACGAAGTATATATGAGATTGTCGCCTTTTTATAATCCGCATGGTCGTAATATTTTACTCCTGGTTTAAGAACGGGTGCATTCTTCAGTGTTTTACCAAAGGAATCATTAAATTGCTACACAAGGATAAAAATGGAGGGGATAGTTTACGTAATGTTCGTCTCTAAACGAAGTCTAATACAGATTTAAAGATTTTAGCCAAGATCTGTGCAAACCGTCTGAAACATTTCTTGCATCGCCTTATAAATCCTCAAAAGACTTGTGCAGTTTAGGGCCGGACGATTCATAACTAATTTCTACGTAATTCCCTTGAGTATAGAAATAGTCGACATTGAAAACTCGCTGATAAATTTAGATACGTCCAAAGCGTTCGATAGGGTCGATCATCGTTACCTGGAGGCTGTTCTGTTCTCATCTGAATTTGGGTCACAATATCGCTTCTGGATTCGCATTCTTTATGCAATACCCGGTGCGCTGGTAGAAGTGAATGGTGTGAGGCCGAAGCCTTTCAATTTGTTCAGATCAATTAAGGGTTTTCCGCTCTCACCGATTCTTTATGTGCTTGCATTTCGGCCTTTCCTTTGCAGGATTAGAGTTAATCCGGTCTTCGAGGTATTACTCTGCCAGTTGCTTACAGGACAAGTGATTACTCTGCTCCCGAGTACTCGCCGACGAGGTAATTGTGCTTGTAAAAAGCAGTGCTTAGACTAAAGTCGTCAACATGAAAGTAAGACTGTAAAACATGCAACAGGGATCAAAAGCAACTGCGATTACTCCTTGGTTTGCGCATTGCAGCTTGAGGGGAGTACCTCTTCAGGGTTCATTTGACTGGATGGATCGGCTTTGGAAGATATTCGGCGTCTGATGCGGTCCGCAAATCCAGTTATAGGAAATTGGTCGGAAGTACTGGAAGCTGTTCACGCCATCACACGTTTATGGGCCCTGAGAAATCTAACTTTAAAGGGTCGAGCGGAGGTTTGCAATTCGCACATTTATCCTCGTATCCTCTACCGTCTAACAGTACTTTCACTCCCGGAAACATCACTATTTCAACTTTTTAGTGATATTCTACATTTTCTTGTTGCACAGAAAGAAAACAATGGTTAGCAGGGATATCTGTTAACTGCATCCGTCGGAAGACGGTCTGATCATGCTAAGCATTGATATCTAGAGGTATACGCTTCTCATAATTTACCTAAACGGAATGTATACACTATGTGACCAGAACAGTGATTTTTGGACAAAAGACACTAAAAAAATTTTCCAGTTTTGAAAAGTGTACACTCGCCAACAGTAGAGACACACACGTTACCCCAACTGAGTGTTCCTTTATCGCGAATGTCGAGAGTCCTTGAAGCTCCTCTGACGGGTGAAAGTAAGCCTCTCTGACACCTGCGTGTTTCTTGTAGGGCGCTATATATGTTATAGTGCAGGAATATCTTCAAGATGATAGGACGTAGAGTCTCGGTTTTATGAGTGGGGGGGCGACTCTTAGTATGGCCTTTGACGCCTGTGATGACGTGCCTTGATAATTATGAGGTTTCACGCACCTTGCACATAATAAGAGATGTTCGCAGCAAACATGGTGAAGACGGTAAGTTGTCTGCGATCGGAGGACGAGATCGAAGCTATCAAGTGCGCTATCGTACGTCCGTGTCGGCACAGGCCAAGAGAGAAGTGGAATCACGACATAAGCAAGTTTACGGAGATAAAAACGTCACTGCTCTCCAGCTTGTTTTTATTTTCAAGCACCGCTTGGAAATTTGTATTAGGCTGGAGAAGGTGGAACTCACTCAGGCAAATTTCAACGAATGTAGGATTCCAGTTAAGACCAATTGCCGCTGCTAGCGAGAAATCAATGGCCCCCGGCTGTTGCAATAATGCAAATTCATTTGCAAATGATATCAGAGGAGGTGGAGAGTACTGGGAAACTGGGAAGTTTTGTTGTCACCCAGATTACAGGAAACTCTACAGGTTGTTTTCTCGGAGATATCCTTTTATGACCTGTGTTAAAGCTCCTTGTGGGGCAATTAAAATGATCATACTAATAAAGATAATTATCACTGTTTTTACTCCTGTTCACCCATTACAAAGCATATCGCCAGTTGCACGTAAGGGGTTACTATTTGGGGTCATGTCTAGGAAACATTAACAATTTTTTTGTTACATTTAAATTTCTGAATGTACATTGTACAGCCAGGGAAGCAAGCAGGAGGAAGGGGATTATAATAATAATAATATTAATAATAATAATATTAATAATAATAATAATAATAACGATAATAATAATAATGATGATAATAAAGATAATAATTATAACGATACTATTAATGCTAATAATATTGATAATAAATGAAAAATTAATAATAATGATGAAAATAAAATTATTATTAATAATAATAATGATACTAATAATGATAATAAAATAATAATAATGATTATAATAGTGACATTAATAAATAAAAAATAATAATATCAATGATGATAATAATAATAACAATACTACTACTACTACTACTACTACTACTACTACTAATAATAATAATAATGATAATAGTAATTTACATGTTAGTTGTTTTTATACGTTTATCAGAAATTATCGGTGGGCATTTGACGTGGAAACTTTACTGACATACACAGAGTAACACACATACATGATGATTGCAACGTCTTGTCAGACGAGTACCACTCCCTCGGACATTTAAAATCAATGAGCCCAAATGTCTGAGGGAGTATCTATACAAAGATGATGTTAAAGAGTCTTAGCTTTGTACGAAAGCTAAGTCTCTCTCTCGGTTCAAAATGTTGAGATCCAGCAACAAGCCAGAGCAAGATAGCCAGCAACAAATTAAACTGCAGACCAGCTTAATGCGGGTACTGGTCTCCCGCTTTATGTTTTTTTTTTAAATCAGAGATTTGCTTCTCCTAGAAAGGTTGCCTTCACCACGGCTTACGGGAGCCCTCTCCACCCCAATACATATATACACACACACAAATATACACGGTGCTAGTTGGCCGTTGATATAGAAAAAGAGTTCATTCGCCCTTTGGAAGGTCTTGTTTTTAATCCTCCAGGGAGACTAGCCGCCCTCCTCACAAAACAAGTCTGGTGGGGGAACCAGTTTAGTCGCCGGTGACCCGACCATGAGGCAGGTAGTACTGGGTTACATGGTACCAGTAGCATATGACATGACCTGACACAAAATACATACATACATACATACATACATACACACATACACACACATATATATATATATATATATAGATAGATAGAGAGATAGATAGATAGATCTATACTCAAGCATAAACATTTCTTTTGTACGTGTCTTTATATAATATTCTTTTATTAGCAAATATAAAGAAGTGGAATCGAAGTTATAAAAATAGTCTTTTATAAAACGGGTTGAACTTATGACTGCCGACATGCCGAGTGGGAATTAGGTAAAATAAAACAAGACGCCTTTGGCTTTGACAACCTGTTACCTCCCGCTTTTTAACAATCTGATTGGTGCATTCACCACAATGATGTAATAGCAGTCCTGATTTAATTAAACCGTTTATTCTTTTAATCAAGTGAACACTATCGATGTAGTCAGTAAACTACTTGACTGAATTGTTTCTGCATGTTTTGCTGGAGACAGCATGTCGATAATAAATTTTGTTTCTCATTTTACCAGCCGGAAAGCATGTTAGGAAACAAGCTAAAAACGAAGAACAAGCTGAGATTTAGAGATGTGATGAAAAAGGTGCGATGTTTACGGAGTAAAATAATCGCCTCAATATTCGACACGTTCGATTTGAACAATCAATATAGTTAAAACACAATCAGAAAAACCACCACTACAAGGGGACGCTGTATATTTGTATTATCTTTACTGCAGGTCACCATTGATTCCCAACTTTTCCTTAAAACAGTGATTCTTTCCGGTTTTATTGGAAATCTGCATTTTGCAATTCATTGTATTTTTCAATTTCCCTATAACTTTTATAATTATTTTCCATGGGAGACCCCGATGCTAGTGCCATCTCGTAATGCTTCTATAAAGATTTTCCTCATTAGGAGTTTTCATATATATATATATATATATATATATATATATATATATATATATATATATATATATATATATATATATATATATATATATATATATATATATATATATATATATATATATATATATATATATATATATATATATATATATATATATATATATATATATTAAAAAAGCTTTTACACTTTATTATATATAAGTTGTGGAATTGCATTTATCTGTGAAATATCTAGCTAATTTGCATATTATTTTAAACATTTATTTTAATTAAATCCCTTATACTTTTCATTTAGGTTTTTTCATGGGCTGATCATTTTTAGTTAAGTATTACGTGTAATCATATTCATGCAGATATTCTACATGCTTTATATTAGCGTAATATTTGCGTAAAATGTTATAGTAAACACAATCTTCTGTTTATATATATTTATTTATGCGCATGCATATATTGTTTAAAAATGTGCCTAGCAAACTCTTCTGTCAGTTTTTTGGCTTACAGATATGAAACTTCATATACAGGGTAATCAAATGCATTTAACACTTTATTTGCGTTTTAGCCGGGGAATCGCTGCAAAAAAGTAAACATTAAAGAAATGAATATGACAGGTTAAGGTTGAACGACGCCATTACGTATATGCATGTGTAGTGTATTAGCTATTGGTTCATGTTTTTGTTTTTTATGTTTTCATAGTTCAGGCATTAACGTCAATGGAGAAAGTAAATCGAAAGCTAAATGGTTTGGTTTCGGATCTCGGTTGTCGCGTACGTGTCATTTTTTAAAACTTGTTAAATGATTTCCATATATTGGGTCCAGTATGATATAATAATCAAAATGAAATCTGCATTAAGGAAAACATGATATTTAAGCATATTTTACGACCGGCCAATGGCGGGCGGCATGTAAAATGGTCAACCTCTTTCGACCCATCTGTTAGGAAATTCCTGATTTAGAAACTGTCTAACACGCTTAGCAAGGAGCTCCATCTTGTTGAAACACTGTATCATCTTTCAAGTTTAATTGTTCAAGTTGCGGAATAAAGTAATTCTGCAACATATCTAAGTAGCTGCCATTGATAATAACACGATCTTCAAAAAAATATGGCCCTATGATTCGATTTATTCCCAAAGCACACCACACATTAACTTTAAGAGAGTCCCTATCATGTTCAACAGGTTCATTTGGGGTTTCAGTTCCCCAAACTCGGCAATTATGCCTGTTGACCTTGCCACTAATGTGAAATGTTGCTTCATCAGACAACAGTAAATTACTCACAAATGCATCATCATTGCACAGTTTTTCATTGAACTGGTGACAGAAAGTTAGCCGTGCATAATAATCCTCTTCTAACAACTGTTGATGTAATTGAATTTTGTAAGCTTTCATGTGAAGTTTTGCCCGCAGAATCTTATGCACAGTAGACTTTGGCAGCCCGAGCTCCAATAATGCCCGTCTTACAGACTTTCTTGGACTTGCAGTAAAGGATTCTCCTATGGAAGCAACACTTTCGTCACTGACACATGCCCTTCCAGAACGTTGTTTATCATAGACAGAGACCGTCTCTTTAAATTTTTTCATGCATTTAACAATAGTGTTCCTATGAGGCGCTTTTTTATTGTATTCAATTCTAAACTGCCTTTGTACAGCAATAGTAGATTTCAATTCAGCCAACCAAAAGGACACAGTTTACTTTTTCCTCAATTGAAGCCATGGGATCAAATTGATTCTGAAAAACAAAAGAAAATATGTTTTACTGATTTTTTACTTATCGGAAAATTGTTACGAGTTTTGTGGTGAAAAAGTATTCAATAACAAGACTTACAACTAGATACATGAAACTGTATAACATTTTTTTACAGATTATTTCTTTCGCAAATATAAATAAAATTTAATTTTTTAAAAGTGCAGACGAACTTTATGGACACCCTATATATATATATATATATATATATATATATATATATATATATATATATATATATATATATACATACATACAGTAGCGTCTAAAAATAAGGGAGAGTATTAAAAACCTATTATTCGTTAGAAATAACAACTGTGAAAGTCTGAAATTTTGACAACTGGTAGTCATTATAATCCATAATAAGATACTAAAATTTGAATCATTTGCAAAGGATGGAAAAAGAATTATAACAATTATTTATTTTCAAAATAGGAACGTCCAAAGATAAAGGAGAAAATTGAGATCATTTTGAATTCGAACGTCATAAAACGACGTTATTCCTGCACCGACCTACTAGGCACTTTGTTTTCCTTTATAATTGGAGTAAAATAAGCATCCTTTACGTCTAATTATTATCTGAATTTTTCATGTAGAGATCAACATGATGTATTCCCTATTTAGTCTTAGCATTCGAAACGATGCACGTGCTACGAATTGAGTGTCATTATCAGAGTGTTTAAAACTCGAATTTTGCAAATTAAGTTGTCTCTGATTCATGTATGACCATTATCTTTTCTACTCCGATATGAAAGAAACTTTTCTCCTTGTGTCTGTCTGAGTTCGGTCTCTACGGATTCCTAAAAAGATTGACTATTTTTTATTTAACTTAAACACAAATATACATTATGTGTCTGGCCGTGTTCTAAGATCACATTCATTTCGGAATGTCTGCGATATATAACGATAACCGAAAATCGAACACATTAATAAGAGTGAAAGTTAACGCCTTATACAGCCAACTACAACAAGCACATTTGAAAAGTTTTATTAACACACAAGCGGAAAGACCCGGCATATAGAATCAAACATGCTTTGATATGAAAGGGGTACTACGAAACGAATATTTCTCTTTAGAGCATAGCAGAACCATGTTACTTTATATTAGCATTTTAAATTTAATTTAAGATTCAAAACATTATACATAGCACCAATTTATAATATAAACCTCACCTGTCTGTTTAAATGCATGTATGTATGTATGTATGTATGTTATATGTCAGGTTATATCATATGCTACTGGTACCATGTAACCCAGTACTACCTGCCTCATGGTCGGGTCACCGGCGACTAAACTGGTTCCCCCACCAGACTTGTTTTGTGAGGAGGGCTGATAGTCTCCCTGAAGGATTAAAAACAAGTCCTTCCAAAGGGCGAATGGACTCTTTTTCTGGGTCAACGGCCAACTAGCACCGTGTATATTTGTGTGTGTTTATATGTGTATTGGGGTAGAGAGGGCTTCCGTAAGCTGTGGTGAAGGCAACCTTTCTAGGAGAAGCGAATCTCTGATTTAAAAAAAACATAAATCGGAAGACCAGTACCCGCATTAAGCTGGTCTGCAGTTTAATTTGTTGCTGGCTATCTTGCTCTTGCTTGTTGCTGGATCTCAACATTTTGAACCGAGAGAGAGACTTAGCTGTCGTACAAAGCTAAGACTCTTTAACATCATATTTGTATAGATACTCCCTCAGACATTTCGGCTCATGGATTTTAAATGTCTGAGGGAGTGGTACTCGTCTGACAAGACGTTGCAATCATCATCATGTCTGTTTGCCTAAAACTTTGGACAGACGCGTTGAAACGTGAGAAAACCGGATTCATGTTAAACCAAGAACTTTCAGTCGACAAATATTGAAAAATTAGCCAAACACATTAATCCCTTCACCCTCACTAGGGGCAGTTTTCTACAAGGAGGGGTTTCGCAGATATTTTCGAAAGTCATCCACTCTTTTCGATGTTCTAGCCTTAATTATGACGTTAGTCCCTCCTGGTATTTCGATGGAAGCAACAGCAATGACATCACGTTGTTTTTTACGTTCTTTTCCTCCTTCTCGGTACCGATTTGAGCCTGCCTACATTGCTTCTACCGTTTTTTTTTTCCTTTTGCTCAACACACACCTCCAAACAGCCAGGAAGTGCCGGGAACCTAGACTAGTTTTAAAATAAAAGAAACAGTAGGGTATCTACAGTACAATGTAAATGACAATGTATTGTGTACGAAGTCACTGCGGGGAGTATGTGAACCCCCCTCCCCACCTAGTGAACCTCGCTGAGTCCCTAACTATAGCAGAGAGTTTATCGATTTGATTGAAAAAATGAGTGATTTCACCGATACCGATGACAATAAAAATATGAGTGTTAAACATTTGTTGATCATCTTTCAATAACGGGCAACGTCGGGTCTCCCTGCTAGTCTTCTTTAATTTTAAAATGAAAGATCGTCATAAGTTGTCTGCTGTTGCTCAATCGATTGCAATCAACAATCGATATGTCTACCAGACGATGGATTATTATTCGACAACTCGGTTCGATTGAATAATTAAATTCCATTATTATTTAAGGAGGCTACTAAAGATAAACATTACTCGATCAATAGCAGCCGTAATCATATTAATAAAGCAATGCTGACAAAATTAATTATATATTTAACATAGAGCGTGTCATCGATTGTGAATGCGGTACAGATTTATGGAATATATTAAAGTCGTTGTAATTTAATAGAGAATTGCATTAATTGTGCCTTTCAGCTGACGGCATAGTGTACGTAATACTGCACGTTTTAATATGTGGTATCGCGGTAATTTCACTGATAGCATACTAATTAGTATCTCCTCATTTGGGGTATTAAGTTCATCATTTTTCAAAGAGAAAAATCTGCGGACAAAATACAGTATGGCAAATCACATCATAATTTTATGCAGAAGAGTGATTAAGCATAAATAACTGAAAAAAATGTTTTGGCTCTGAAAAATAATCCACATAGAGCCCGTCAAATTACATGTTCGAACATACAGAAAACAAAAAACAACTTGTAAAGCATCAACCAGCGTTTTATCCTCCGCTTAGTGCAGATTACCAACCGACGTGGTTTATTTTTTGTCATTCCTACAGATCACTGGCAAGTTAGTTGAGCGACGTCTAATCAACAACATTTTCTCTCCACTTTCTCTTAACATTCCTCTGCCCCTTTGTATTCTAATATACCGCCAAAGAATAACTCTGACATAGTAATTGGGTGACCGTTTGACATGCCAGAATATTTAAATGTTTAAGTTTGGATTTTATCAAATAGAGGAGGTAAAGAAGTAGTTTGACCGTGGGTGGATATTTTGTTTTGCTTTTTCCCTTAATAAAACGCGCTACGTGATTTTAAAACAACTTAATGCGATTAGCTAATTGTTTAGTTCACATGATACAACCAGAGCCATAAAATACTACTGGGAGGATATAAATTAAATAAACTTTTACTTTAACAGGTATAGGTGTTTTTTGAGGGCCGCCCAACCCAACACGATTCTGTGTTTCACTATCGTCTTTTGATTACGAAAGACAATCAGTTCATGCCCTAAATAAATGAATGGTTAACCGTTTGATGGGTTCAGTGTGAATAGGCATTTTTTTAAAGCACGAAAAAAGAAAATAGACTACTTCAATGGTCAATCATAGGAAATAAAATAGGAAAATCATAATTAAAAATTAATGTAAATAACAATTCGTTTCTTAACTCTACAGCCCGAGCCTGATCGAATCTCACAATGTCCCTGCAAACGAATCAGTAATAAATACAAACGTCGGAGAAGAAAATAAAAAAAAATAAAGCTGCGTTTTGGAAAATAAAATCAGAACAAAAAAAAAAAACACTGTAACGTGGATATTTTTTTTAATATATAGATTTGTTTCATTGTTTTCGGTGAAAAAAAAAGCACCGTAGCTATTGCTGCAATATTAAGAATATTTTCCTTAAATCTCTTTACATGACTTGTAAAAATAAAATATAATCAAGACTAAATATCATTGTAATCGATTCTATTTTACGTCTCTTTGTAAACATTGAGGGCGTCATGTGATGAAACATATTGTTTATTTTACGTTCAATAGTGCAGATATTCTGATCAATTACATGAGAGGAAATCACGCTTTGATATTCTAAAATACTACCAGGGACATTTGATTTTTCCCGGAATTGAATGCTGATCAACGCATGTTGAACACACCAATAATTTTATTGTAATCGAATCGAATCAGATATATTGATTGCCTATTCTAGTTACAGAGAGGAAGCTTCAAATGCCTCGCCTCACAGACTTAGGCAACACTACATTATACTCTAGTAAACATTGCACTGTAGTAAACATACTATTAGTTTTATAAAATTATATTTTTATATATAACAAGCCCGGATGGTTGAGGGGTGTTGAGCAAAACAAAAAAAAATAGTAATAGACAGGCAGGCTCGAACTCGTACCGTAAAGGAAGAAAAGAACGGTAAAAAAAACGTGACGTCATTGCTGTTGCGCCCATCTCCAAACCAGAAGTGACAAATGTTTAAATAAAGGCGAGTCAATAGAGGAGAGGGGATTACTTTCGAAAATACCGGCGATAAAAGCGACCCTCCTTTTAGAAAATTGCCCCGTTAAGAGTTAAGGTATTATGGTTTTAGCCAATGCCTCGATGTTGGTCGTCCGAAGCGTCGAGCTTCAAAACGATACCGATCTCCTCATAATCCGTCGTCTCTGTCGAAAGTTTTCGGCAGACATACAAATAGACATACATATATTTAAAATAACAGGTGAGGTTCATACAGGGTGTCCACAAAGTCTGGCTACATTATGTAGCCAGACTTTGTAGGAACATTCTGTAGATTATGTAGCCAGACTTTATGAGCACCCTGTATACACACCCACACACCCACACACACACACACACACACACACACACACACACACACACACACACACACACATATATATATATATATATATAGTAATTTATAAAATATATATGGCGATTAAGCTACACTGAATATTCTGTGTTTCATCCAACTATAGGATTCGTCAGGCTTATGCGCGAATTCGCACATAAGCCTGACGAATCCTATAGTTGGATGAAACGCAGAATATTCAGTGTAGCTTAATCGCCATATATATTTTATAAATTACTAACTAGCCCTACCTACGTATTGAGCACTTTTGAAGTAAATACTTAAAGTTTACGCATAAATCAATACTTTCGTATATCAAATTTGTGTGAATAAATGAAGTAGTCATATATATATATATATATATATATATATATATATATATATATATATATATATATAGGGTGCCCACAAAGTCTGGCCACATAATCTACATGATGCTTCCACAAAGTCTGGCTGTGATATAGATGGCTCGAAATAACGTTTAAAATGCAAACGTCAAGTATCATGAATCAGTTGTGCTCTAAACAAAAAACATCTATTTCGAACGTGCTACTTTCATATCAAATAACCTACTTTTGGGTTTATACGACTGGCTTTACTGTCTGTGCAGTGAAAATGGCGTGAATTGACGTTTTAAATGAAAAGCTAAAGATTTAATTATGGTCTAAAAAGGAACAGTCATTTCGAAGGCGCCTCTCTCATATAAAATAACCAACCGTTGATTCTATATGTCTGGACTTTCACATTGTGTGGTAATAACACTTCTTAAATGCTGTTCTGATGTTAAGCTGTAAAATAATTTAACATTTTGTCGAATTTGCGTCTCTCACATTTCATCGGATTTTTTTTTCAATTAATGACTATGTTAAACTGTTTTTGACTCCTAATGGGGGTAGTGATTTAATTGCTGCCCACATAAGCAATATTTGACACAAGGCCTAGAAAGTGGGGACTAAAGCAAGCTCTCCTAAATGCGGCTAGGAGCTGTTTCTTTTCCACATTCGGTGCAAAATCTTCTGTCTGTTTCGAGCGGGTATTGGCTTTTTTTATTGAAGGGCCACAGGGTGGGTAGATCGATCCACCCAACCAATCAGCGATACGTTTCCTGGAGAATTCCAGACCCGAATTGCGTGTGAGCACTATGACCAGAATTTTGTAATCTGGGACCAAAATGAAATCATCTTCACACGACCTGAAGAGGTCAACCCCTGTCAATTGTTTTGCTTAGAACCCAGCGCGTCTGGGCCGGGGTTTCCCGGGCGAACCAGTACAAATCTCGTTAAACAATGAAATATCAAGTAAAAGCATATCACTTTTTATACCCGCCGTTGTCCGGGATTCAATTTACATTTAACGGACAATTCTTAGCATATTGGCCCGGTCTTCCTCAGGTCCCAGGGGTCGCAACGTCTCCAAGGGGTGCAATCGCTCCCTCAAGACGATCATGTTACGCAAACAATAATCTTGCTCCAGTGAAAAACGGGTGGTAAGGCCTGGGAAGGTGGAACTCCTGGTTATACCCAGGCGGTGTGACTCAGTCCGACAGGTGCTGGGCCGGTTTTCAGTCTCTCACCTGTCGGGCTGAGTGTCAAGAACGGATCTTTGACGTGTACTATAAACTTGCCTTCCTGAAGCCGAAGCCGCTAGGGGACACATCTTCACCACGAATAATGGGGGTAGATAATTGTTTTCTGTTCACCACAGAAAAATGTAGCAAAAGGCCAGAAGGTGAGAGTAGGCAAGCACCCCTAAAGGAGGGACATTCTTGCCTCAACAAAAATTGCCGGGGCACCTCCGTCGGTATTCCCCGATAGGGGCGCCTCAGGCGACAAGCAATAAACTTGCCCATCGAAAAAACAGGATAGCAATGCCTAGGAGGGTGGGCATCCTAGGTGATAACCAAGCGGTGTACCTTAGTCCTGCAGGTGCTGGTCCGGTTCCCGTCCCCTCACCTGTCGGGCTTAGTGTCAAGTAACGAATCCTTGACGAGTACTTCTACTATGTCTCCCTACATCCGAAGCCGCTAGGAGACCTTCCCCATCATGAGTAATTGGGGTAGTTATTTATTTGCCGCCCACCTCGGCAAAATGTGGCACAAGGCCGGAAAGTGGAGATCAAGCAGTCTCCCCGAAAGGAGGGCACTCCTGCAATTGTAAAAATTGCTTGAGTAACCCCGTCGGCATTCCCCGGTAGGGGCGCCTCAGGCAGTAAGCAATGAACTTACTCCACCGGAAAGCCCAGTGGCAAGGCCTGGGAGTGTGGACCTCCTAGGTATTACCCAGGCGGCGTACCTCAGTCCAACAGGTGCTGGGCCGATTCCCGGCCCCTCACCTGTTACTAAAGAAAGTGTCGAATTTTGGAGTCAATCAGTTTGCCCTAGTCTCCGCCACGAACCGGCATTTGATTATTCGTCGCCATCTTTGTTACAAGGAATTACTTAAAACTCAAGATCGGAACGGCACTGAATCTTTTTTCCTAGGAATTAATTAACATTCAGGATCGGAACTGCACTGATTCTTCACCGCCATCTTTGTTCAACATAATGTCTCAACACTTAAATATTATCGATAGTTTACAAAGTATTCCGATACAAAGCATTTCTAAGAAAACTTCGCAGCAGAGAATTACTTTCGTGTGAAATTTCAGAAAAATTGGACAGACCGTTTAGGAGTCCATAGGGAACGAATAGACACATGAGCACACACACAGACATACCCAGTAAAAGTTTGTTTTATATAATAGTAGAGATATTAATTATTGTTGTAATTTGATTGAGAATTGTGTTAATAGTGTCATTTAGCTGATAACGTTACTTTAGAAATATTATAGGTTATATGCTGTATGGCTGGAATTGCTGTGATTTTATGCGAATTATTATCTCCTGCATTGCGATTTTAATTTCATCTTTCAGACTTTTGAGACATTATTTACTACTGGGATAAATTTATTCGTTTAGCGTGTCGTTCGAATTTATGTTTTTTTTATTTATAATTGAATATGGCTAATTAATGTCAAAATGCGATATAGAGATAGGTTATTCTTATTAATTGAAACACAAAATATACTTGGGCAAATAGTAAAATTAAATAGCAATCTATAATATAAATTTCACCTGTCTGTTTAAATGTATATATGCATGTATTTTTGTATGTCTGCTTAAAACTTTCGACAGGCGCGAATTTTAACGAAATAGGCATGGTTTTGGGGGCCGGAGTCTCTGACGACAAATATCGAAAAATTGCTAAAAAAAATAATTGCTTTACTCTCAACTTGGCAGTTTTCTACAAGGATCGGTTTAACTTTTTTTCGAGCATAGTTTGCAAGAAATTGTATCCTTGAGATTAACTTTGCCTAATTTTTAGTTCCGAACTTCCGCTCGCGTGATGAAGTAGCGGTAAGACGTCAGATTTTCACTTTCTTTTTCGCCTTCGCGTCCCGGGACTTACTACCACTTTTTTTTTTGCTCGACAAACACCTCCAAAGACCCGGGCAACGCGGGATAACTAGACTTTTACGAAAGTATTTTTAAAATGTATTAAATAAAAGGCAAGGTGTGGTCCAAATTAATTTGCATAAAACCAAGTATGTACTCTATCGCATAAAACGAGTATTTAATTATATATATATATATATATATATATATATATATATATATATTAATATAACTTATAAGTAATTATTGTATATTTATATATCAAATATGATATATATATATTCTATATAATATATATGTGCATATATATGAATATATATGCATATATATACATATATATACATATATATATATATATATATATATATATATATATATATATATATATATATGAATTAAGGATTTTTTCATTTTCAAAAAATGTATTTTCAATAGGATGACCGAAAAATATCAGTAAAATTTTTCAATAATAAATTTATTCACTGTCACATATCAAATCAATAAACGTTCGTACAAAAATATTTCTACACCCCAAAATAAATAAAATACCCAGGATTGAGAAAAATGCATGTCCGTTAACTGTAATTTCTTGGGTTAAAATTATATTTGGCCACAAAATTTTCCCGAGGTAGATTTGTCGTAAAAAAACCTTATAAAATTTTTGATACATTCCTATCACATGAAAGGAATGTTGATTTATCTACAGATTTCACGATATGGATGTTGTATATAGTAAAAGTATCCGCTGTTTTTTTTAGTGATTTTTTCACCAGTACAACCTTACATATGTTAAAAAAGAAAACGGGTTTATACGAATGTTGATTTTTTTTAAAAATAATCCTTGTATATTTATATTTAAATTTCAGTTGCCAGATAAATCAAATAATACGAACACCGTATCTGGTATTTTTTGTGTGTTTGTTTAAACATGCAATATGTAACAGAAAACATAAGTCTACACCAAAAAATGTTAACTGAGGCCCATATCATATAAAAAGAATAACACTGAATATGATATCCAATTACTTAAAAGAAAATAACTGTATAAATATTTTCATTGGATATATATATATATATATATATATATATATATATATATATATATATATATATATACATATATATATATTGGATAAATATGCATATATATTTATATATATGAATATATATATATATGTATATATATGCATATTATATATGTAAATGCATATATATATATATGCATATATGTATCTATATTATATATGTGTATGCATATATATATATATATATATATATGTATATTATATATGTATATGCATATATATGTGTATATATATTATATCTGTATATGTATATATATTAAGTATGTATATGTATGCATATATACATTATATATATTATATATGTATATATATATATTATATATGTATATATATTATATATCCATATATATTATATATGTATATATAATATATATGTATATATATATATATTATATGTTTATATTATATATGTATATATATTATATATGTATATATATTATATATGTATATATTATATGTGTATATATTATATATGTATATATTATATGTGTATTTATATTATATATGCATATAGATTACATGTGTATATATATTATATATGTATATATATATTATATGTGTGCATATATATATATATATATATATATATATATATATATATATATATATATATATATATATATATACCTGTGTTTTTAAAAGCCGGCGAAGAAAAAATTAAAACTAATTTTCATTAATGTCGTAAGGAAAAGTTGTAGTGTATATATGCTCTGAAGTATTCCTACAGTTTAACAAATATTCTAATTGGAATAAAACAATTTTTCTGGAAAGATACAATATTTAGAAACAATGGTATGTTTAAAAGAGAAAGCTTTGCTAGGCAATATCTAGTATCTATTTGCAAGATTGCAATTATACATGACACATCTGACTTACATCATTTTATTGCACAGGTGATTTACATCACGTGGTACAATATGCATTTCAATAAACTTACTTGCAATCATCGATACTAAAACCAAATTCCTACGATTATATATCAGTTAAAAGTATGATGAAGTATACAAAATATGAAATGCTGGAGTTTGATCGCTTTTATACGTTTAATATTCAACTCATTAATTTTTAATGACGGATACGAAACGTATAGCATTCAATATTGTGTGTGTTTTTGCTTAAATACTTAGGAGACAAGGGGTCGTCCTTCAATAAGACTAGGAACAAGTTTAAGGAAGTTTAAACTCTGAATCGAAATCACATTTGACAGGAGAAATTAGCCGGTGGGAAAACGAAGTGTTCACGAAATACAAACTCACGGGCAATCTAATATTAAATAATTATATTTACTTTTTCCTTCAGATTCAGTACTGATTTGAATTGTGTGTGTTTAAGAGATAATGTGCAACCTCGTATTTATAAAAATTATTATCATATGTAACGTAGTGCAACTTTTCTTTAAAGTTGCCGTTTCATATCATATCTCGCGACCCTCCCTATCGCTGTCCGGTTATGCATTGCATCCGTCTTTTTCTGTTGCTCACGGGCCACCTGTGTAACTTGTCTAACTCCATCCTCGCTCTAACGTGACAATCGGCCTGCGCACGCATTCTTATTTTATAACCTTTTCCTTTTTCCTTGTCGTGACGTCACCTAGCACATAGCTTGGCCATTTGCATACGGCTACAATACGCGCGTCCGCGCGTTGTGACACATATATATATGAGTGGTTAATGATCATGTGTACTTGCATAAAAATAGGATAGTTTGTCATGGTTACTTGATTACATACTTTCTAATAACGGATTACATTCATAAAATCCGTTGCCAAGGTCGCTGTAAAAATGGTTGGGCTATTCAAGCGCTGAAGTAGATATCTCACTGCCAGTACGTTTTATTCAATCTGTATGATACCCAAGTACATTCTAGGATGGAGTACTTTTGCCACATCTGAGCAAGAGCTGCACAGATCACATATCCCGCCTTGACAGAGCTTTAAACACAATTGATATGTAGTAGGCGATGCCCTTTTTCTCTGCTATGGGAAAAAGGTGGCAACCTTTTTCCCATCGAAGAGACGTTGCGAGCCTGCCATCTGCTCTATCCTTATTTTCCTTGCAAGTGTTCCACTGAGCTCTCATCTCTGGTCTTTCCACTCACCAATCTTTCACAAAAAATACGCGTCTAGCTAAAATCACTATCAATTAATTCCACCACTTTCTATACGTGCTTAAACCTAAATAAGGACTCCACGAACAAAGTTGATTTTCTATAAGTGCCAATCTGTGGGATTCTTTTCCACGGGTATTCTTTAAGTCCAACGCAATCATGTTCTTATCGAACCGCCCTCGTAAAAAACCGAATTCTATCAAATTTTCACCCCAAACGATTACTACGCTACTGTCCCAATGGCTATAATACACACATTAACCTTTATTCGCAAGTGATTTCCGGGTCTGGATATGTGGTGATCCTTTAAAAAATGATTGAAAGGTTATCTGAATATTACGGTTTGTTCACGTTCTGTCTGTAATAAAGAATATGCATTTTAAACATGTTAGATATTTCTTAAAAATGCTACTGCCTTTACTTATAAAATTATGCTAGCCCTTTATATGGTAAATCAACTTGCACGCCATTCAATACGAATAAAATTTGCGATATCAAGTAAAAAGACAATGTTGCTACTATAATAACAATTATTCTTATAGCAGTTATAGGCCCAGAAGATCATAAAGGCCGTCGGTGTTTTTACAATATTAAATGAGCACAGGATTAAAACTATTCGAACGGAAACTTATTTAATGCTGACAAAGTCCAGCATCTACAAACAACAACGATGTTAAAGAGCTGATGTGTCAACGGATATATCGTGTCTATTCAGGAAAACTTGATGAAAACCTCTCTCAACATGTTGAATGTAATAGAATGTAACAGCACCCTAATTTTAAAGACTGGAAAGATAATTTTTTCTCTCTAAAGTAAACACCACTTTAGCTTTATTTTAAAACTTTTATTGAGAAAAATCAATTCAAATAAATTGATTATGTAGTCGAGCGTACATCTATTCAATGTACCCGCCTTCAGCCTAAATCACCAGTTCGATACAAGTCTGGAACTTGGAGCATGTATATTCCACAAGCGCCGGCGGTTGCGATCAGGCTGGCTTTCGTGTTGTCGGACATCATGTTTGCGATGTTCTGGATGTATGCCCAAAAGAAATAGTCCAGCGGGGCGAATTCGGGTGAGGAGGGGGGATTTTAGAAAGATATAAAGTGATACCAGTCCTTCTTACGCCCAGGTTGGTCTCTTTGGAGTTGTGAGCCGGCGCTGAGTTCTATTGCCACACCCAGGATATTTCAACGGCCACCAGGGAATCAGCACACTCTCAGGTACAGCTTGGTGTTGCCTTTCAAGCCGACTTTGAAGATTTGAGGTTTCACCATAGACAACAACCATGGCTAGAAACTTCGTTGAGCTATGCCGTCAAGTGTTGAAATACCTGAATTTGCATTTGGAGAATACTGGCAATAGCGTTTTTGTAATAACTTGGATCAGTAGAAAGCATGAGTTGTACAGCAGCTTGTTTAACATTGCGCACATTTCAGTCTCGATCGAAAACTAATATCTGGTCTGCAAAAAATAAAAAAAAGAAAAGAAAAGAAAAAGAAAACCGATTTTTTTCAAATAGACATGAAACTAAAAAGCAGCAAAATCCCAAAACTCATACTGTGCAAATCAGTAGATGCCGCAAGGCTTTTTACTCAAATATATTTTTCCTCGGACTACTGCATTTTGGGGTTTCCTTATTATGACTGTACTGACATGCAAAAATTGAACTGACCAACTTCTTCGAGAGGACCCCTACAAACCCTGTCCCAAATAATAACTCCTAACGACTTTGGAGTGAAATAATAGTGCAAAAATTGTTCCCTATAAAAAAAAAGATCACACAAACACGCATACTAACTTATCCTAAATAAATTGTTTGCGGATATTAGAAGAGAATTGAAAATGTATGGTGAAATAAAACAAAGCTTATCACGACTGAAACTGTAATGTCATGATGGTATACTGCTATTGTGGTAAGAAAAGTGGTTTGAAACGCAGAACTTGAGAGTACTGCTGGATATCTTGAAGAGTTGCTGTTCTTTATTACTATATATATATATATATATATATATATATATATATATATATATATATATATATATATATATATATACTGATACTGGTATTCGTAAAGACCTCTAGTGAGTGAGCAATAACAAATACGATAATACGTCTTTCGCAACCCCAAGTCTATATCATCTAAAGTATATTAAAAGAAAATATATCATCTTGTATCATGGCGCACCGTATTACCATGTATCCAATATAACATTCTATCTGTTAATATTGGCAAATAACTGAATTGGAAAAATAACTGCAATATTTATGAGACAGGGAATGGTAAGTTTACAGACATATGGCACGTGCGACTTTTTATTAGAATTTCCTCTACAGAAAGAGAACCGACAATGTTGTTCGCGCAGACACAATGATCAAAGAGATCAAAATGGAATATGATTTCTTATTTATGTCTTTTCCTGCAGACAGCATCTAACTTTGAACATCCGAATAAAAAAGAAAAAAAATCATATATATATAAATATATTTAAATGGCAATTGCAAGAATATGACGCATGAAATAATCGATAATTCTTGTGTCACTCGGTTACTGGGTTTAATTAGTAAATTTCAAATCGTATAATTGATAATATACGTCGCAGTTGGCCTCTAAAGGTAATAAACAACATATTTTGACAATCATTTTTCACACATTATTAAATAAATTTCTCTCCGCACACAGTGTTATCGTTTGTATTGTTTTATGCGTAAAAGTGTCTCTCTTTCCCCAAAAAACTTGGTAGTGGAGATACCGAATTCATTACCTCAAGGCGCTAGCAGAGTTTCACTCGTATCACAACGTATATGAGAACCAACCCATACGGACTGCGAACACTAAACGGCAAATTGAATAAAAATAAAGAAAAACATAAATCTTTTCTAAATAATCGAGAAAACCAGTTAAGATAAACGCAAAATATTAACTACGCTTCCGTTCAAATAACACATAGATTGTAGCGTCGGTACGGACTAGGTCCAATCAAACTCGAGAATGATTAGGATAGATGGCTGTCCGGAGAATAAAAAGCACCAACCAGACCTAACATAGAAGATTACTATGACGATTAGGACCTTGGGAGTCTTAAGGCAAAGAGATGATATATTAAACAACATAATAAGTGAATACATCAGGTTATTTAAAAAAGAATATAAACATAGATACGATCAAGTGGGGATGGCAATACATTGGAAATTATGAAAACAATTGCATCTAGAACACACAGACAAATGGTGCAAAAACAAACAGCAATACTGGAAAAGTCAGAAGATCATATGGGACATGGATCTACAACTGAATAAACCCTATCCCAGCAAGAAGACCGGGTGTCATAATAGTTAAGAAGAACGAAAAAGGCTTGCCAGATGTAGATTTTGTCGTTCCGGTAGACCACATACTGAAGGTACAGGAGAATGAGAAGCGAAACAAATACACAAAACTAGCAATAGAGCTACAAGCAGGCAGGACAATAAAGGAAGTAAAAATAGCATCACTAATAGAAGCAGCTAGGAACGATGTCGTAATATTTTGAAAATATGGAAAAACTAAAACATCGCAATAGAAATGAAAAATTACAGCAAATCGAGGAAGGAAACTCTAAAAACAACCCTACGAAAAATGGGCGACTAGAGATCATCATGTCGGTATACATGAAAGGCTAGATCAGCACCTGAAAAAATGCATCAACGAAGCACATGAACCAGAATAGATGACCGAAAGTGGAACCACATAACTAATTTATCAGTCCCATTGTAACCGTGGGCCACTCGAATTCCAATAATGAAAACTGCAAAAATATTTCGTTTTTGTCGCATTCATTTGTTCTGTTTTTGTTTTTCCTTTATTTATATTTTGGTAGAATTGGCTTTCATTAATTTCAAAGTGTCTGTTTTGCTTGGACTGTTCAGATTTGTATCGGTATCGTCTTAATGTAGATTATTTTGCTGATATTTTCTCATTCTCTACTTTTCGTGTTGATCTTCTCTTCATATTTTTAATTTTCTATCTTTTTCTACTTGCCTTCTTTATTTAATTTGTTGATCTGGGTTCCCGGCTTTTATTTCCATTCAGATTTGTTGGTTCTATTTCTTCCTCCGTCGTTTTTTATCAAACTTCGTATGTACTGTCTTTGCCCCTGTATAGGTAAAATTGTTTAGGTCTATAACTGTCTTTATTGGGATGTATGGGAGGAGTTAGTTCACCTTTTTGATTTCAGTTTTTTAGTTTTTCCCTCTCTTGGTTTCTTACGGATGGAAGCTGTGCTTTTTCCTCGTTCCTACTTTTCCCATTTTAGATAATTTATTTTCATTAATTTTCTTTGTTTCATAGGTCTCGGTATCTATGTTTCTTTGATCTAAGTTATTCGGTGTTTCGTCCTCTTCTTCTGGGGTTTGTTCGTCTGTTCCATCATTTATCTTTTGTTGTATTTCATTCAACTCTAAATTTTAAAGCCAACCTCTCTTGAGGATATGTTTCTCTTAGTCTAAATTTCTTTGTTCTGATGTATGGTAGTTACTGGACATTTCCCATAACCCTTACATCCGTTTGCGATATTCTCGGTTTTTGGGTGACTTGTTTAACAGCATTCCATAACACGTATATTCTCTTTTTTGTTCATTTCGATCTTCGATTTTTTAGTCGGTATTAGTTACCTTGCATCTCTTGTGTTTTTATCTGTATTGTTTTATTTGAAATTTTAAAATATACTTACGTGTTCTGTGTCGGTGATATTCTTTCTGGAATTAGAAGATCTGCCATTCGCAGTATGACGACCGAATCCTCCATGCTGCCCACTAAGGGAGTACCTGCCGTCTATGACACCTAAATCTTTTTAATGGGACTCACGTTGTGTATTATTTCTGCGTTGCATATTTAATGTTGTGGTGTTTTTGGCAATACTAAACCCAGAATTGTTTTATCTGCTTTTCTTTCATAAAGATAGTATTAACCGGTCTCGTAGGTGAAAGACATCATGACTTATAACACGTGAATAAAAAAGCGTAAATATACAGTCCAAATATGAGGGCCAAAAACTAAGTATTTTACTTAGTATTAGTCAACAGTCGAAATTTGTTTTCTGTAAAGTTTGAAGATAAATATCCCTTACACGTGACATCGCTATTTGTAGTCGTCGTCTTTTTTCGCCTCGTTGGCAATATATTTTTTCTTTTATTTCCATTTTCGCTTTCATATCGTAAAGATAAAATACTAAGCAAAATTTAGTAACTATTTAGCGACAGATTGAAAATTATTGACTTTACGATAAAGTTAGAATTGATATAGGTAGTTAAGTGTGTTATGTTCTTATATATAGAACGAAATATGTTAATTAGTGGCAAGGTCAAAGAAGGAGCAATAAAAATGCATGGAATAAACACATTTCTTACTTGCTTATGCGGGTAAACCAAACAAAAGAAAAAAGTCACCATGCGTGTTTCGAAAGATGGCCATTCCTAGCATGATATTCTATTTAGCCAAGTAGTTCTGGCGTTTTCGAGTCCATCCTGCCGCATTAGGCATGTGCTATCTAACGAATACCTAAGAGCATTCTACATGGTCTGCCATGTCATGTTCATAGTGAAATCTACTCATATTAGGCAGGGTCTTCGACGAACAGGTACACTATTTTTTTCCGGGGGCGGGGGCTACTTAGTGGCATTATTCGGGGAAAGATATTTCAATTCTTTTAATAGAATTGCAGTTACAACCACATCAACCAGGGCATACCTGACTAATTAAACTTAATTTCCAAAGGAGTTAATGACTTTTTTCTTCTTATGAGTTTTTTTTTTCGTGTTTGTTTGTTTGTTTGTTTGTTTGTTTTTTTAGGGATTTAAAAGTAAGGCTGTTACACTGGTTAAATGAAAGAAAAAAATTAAAATCCATGAAATGTGTACGTACATCCTTTGTCTTTGTTAGTATTATCTATATATTAATACGATAGCGTGTGTGTTCTTTTGTGTGTCACGCTTACACCCGGGTCGTTTAATTGTTATGTTATTCTATTTCTTGTCAAAAATATTTTACCAAGAATTCTTCATAAGTTTTGGTTTCAGTTTCGACTTTCGCGGATGGAACTTAAATCATCTATTTTTTTAATAAATAATTTTATCAATAATTCTTCATAAATGTTGGTTTCGCTTTCGATTATGGCTTAAAGAGCTCAAGCATATATACATATATTTGTTTCATAAGTTTCTATTTCGGTTTTGGTTAAAGCAAATGCATCCACGTACTATGGATATTTTTTTTATTTTTGAAATCGCAACATTATAATATATAAAAATCGATAGAACATAATAATAATAATAATAATAATAATAATAATAATAATAATAATAATAATAATAATAATAACTAATATATACGAAATCTGCAAGAATTAAAATATCATATTTAAACGTACTTTATGACGGGCCCTACCAGGTGTTCGTGCTAGCTTAGATAAACACTTTTGCAGTTTTAACAAAAAAGTTACAATGATATCAGAGCGTCTCCATTTATACAACATTTACAGAATGACAACTTTAATATATTACATATGAATGAGTCCCCTGTGGAATTTCCACAGGTCCCACTAGTTATTATTATAATCATTATTATTATTATTATCATTATTTTTTATTATTGTTATTATTATCATAAAAAACAGAACAATTGGAAACAATAAAAGTCAATTTCATCAAAACTAAAAAAAACCCAAAAAACAAAGAACAAGAACATAACAGGCAAACACATGATGAAGTCATTTCAGTGGCAAGATATGTTGAAAGCGATAAAACTAGCAAACATTCTGAACGGCCAAAAAACAATACAGATGAATTCAAGAAATTGGAAAAGAAAAAAACATCGCCATTATCTTGAGAAAGCTACAGATAACACGTAGAAAACTATATAACCAGAAAACTCGCAGTGCCACGATGAAATACTTGACTGCAGGTTTCAAAAATAAATATTCTTAGATGGATGACTTACGCAACACTTGAAAAAATGTATCGCCGAAACCGACATACCTGACTGAATGAACAAAGTAAAACACAAAATGATAAAAAAACAACAAAAAGACAACGTGTTTACCAACCATGTGTTAAATCCTGGCGGCCCAAGCGAAAGAACAAATTTTACAATTCTGTAAACAATAAATTGGTTCCTGATGAACCGAAAAGATGCTAAAAGAGAAAAATATAGATGGCATTATATGCCATTCTTAGATAAATGCTCTTGTAGGTATATAACATAATATGACCATTGCATAGATCAGCTACAAAGCACTTACGACAGAATCCTTCAAGCATAGATATTACACTACTCAAAGACGTACAAAATAAACAAGATTTATGTTGTGCCCTTCGGAAAAGGCGTGTAAAGAAAGACTCGAACGACGGCTTTAGGTTGAAAAGAATATAAATAAAAACAAAGAAAAGGTTATCGACATTTTCGTATTGATACACAGGATGTAGTCTCGCATTATCTCGCGTTATTTCGTGATATTGCCCCCTCGTGATTACTAAAGTTGTTTTTATACAATGATTAGAAGAGTTCCTTACGAGTGAGTTGGTAAGTCCATATAGCAATTAACAACAGCAAAGAAATGGCAATATAAAAATTTACACTCGATCTAAGAACGGCATAATTTAACCGAGATATGAATATCATAACATATGTTGTTCATAGTGAAGTCTGCTCATTTTCTGCAGGGTCCTGGGTGAACAGGTACACCAATTTTTCCAGGGATGGAGGCTACTTAGAGGTATGCTTCGGGGTAAGAAAATTTAGTTCGTTTCACGGAATTTCATTTACAACCACATTCACGACTGTGATATTCTTTATCATAACTACTGGTTTTCATAGATAAGAATATTTAAAAAAAGGTGATATCGAATACAGACAAAATACGCATCTTGTGTCTATGAATAACTTATAGCTATAAGAAAAGCAGGTAGAAATTCGAAAAGCCGATGAATATGACTATTATATCCGGCTACAGCATTCAAATAGAATTAGAAATGGAAACAGTTTACGTGCTAGAAATATATATATTTTTTTAATTCGAGACATCAGAGAACAAATTCAAATCAACAGACGTGCATTAGTAAATCTGAAAAAAAAAATGGATGATATACTCTGAGAAATTAAATCATATATAAGTAGCGGAATAACTGGAAGAATATAACTGGTTAGATATGCTTGTAAATAAATGGATGAGATAAAAATGAACTTTGTACCTTGATGAGACGATAAATAAAACTAATAAGTCTGCACAATGTACTAAATCGAATGCACAATGCTAAGCATAGCCCACTGTAAATAAAATAGAAAATGTAACACACACACACGCACACCACTCACACACACACACATATATATACATATTATATATATGTTTTATATATATATATATATATATATATATATATATATATATACAGGGTGACCCAAAAAATCTAATTAGACCCCGTTTCTTAGTGTTTTTTTCCGAATGAAATGAAACTTTGGTCATAACTAGTTTATTATATTCAAAACATCACACCAAAACACTAGGCTCTTTGGCCTTTTTTCTCCGTTCTGCAGAATATGTTCTAGATGGCCTCCATTTAGCTCCGTACATTTCTTGAGGCGCAGCACGTAGTTGTCCATGACGTTCTTACAGCCCGAATTGGTAGTGGCTTTCATCTCCTCCGTGATGGCTTCCTTGAGTTCCGTGATGGTGCTGGGTTTCCCTGCGTAGACTCTGTCATTAAGATAGCCCCAAAGAAAAACACCTGGGGGGGGGCTTAGGTCCGGGCTATGGGGTGCCAACTCAACGAAGTTCTCTTTCAGCCAATCTCGGGACAGGTTTGATGTGTGAGAACTCGCTCCGTCCTTCTAGATCCAGAACTTGCCCATGAGCTCCGGGTAGATGGTCTGGAGTTCACTCTTGAAGGTTTTGAGGACCTACACATAGCGCTCCTTGGTGACTGTCACTGCCGCACCAGATTTTTCGATGAAGATTAGTCCGATGATGATTCTGGCCGAGATTGTAGCCCATACCGTGCACTTAGGAGAGTGTAGGGGATTGGTGGCTACTTCAGTGGGACTGCAGGACCCCCAGAAGATATTTGTCTTGGAGCTCGCCTTTCCTTCAAGATGTAAGTGGGCTTCATCTGAGGTCTAAAGGAGGTTCATGGAAACTTGGTGTCTCCTCGATCTTCTCGAGCATCTTGACTGCCATAGCCCTCATCGGCATCTTGTCTGAGGCTGTAAGGGTCTGCAGCGTCTGTATTCTGTATGGGTAAGCCCTGATATCGTTCACCAGCACTCTCCTGCAAGTGTCACGGGACATACCGTGGAGCTGACTTTGCTTACGCACAGAGCGTTTCGGACTCTGCTGGAGAGACTCTCTCACTCGTTCGACCAGCTCGGCTGTTCGTTTCTTGGGATGTCGTGAGTGGTTTGGACAGTTCTCTCTGGCAGCGTTAAGTTTCTCCACGGTCCACCATACTTCTCGAAGTGGTCCACCCAGTTCTGAATTCTGCTTTTGGATGGAGCCTTTTCACATTCGAACTGACGCATGAAACTGTCATGGATTTTCTTAGACGAGCCTGTCTTGTAGTAAAATTAAACACAGTTTATTCTTTGTCCCAACTTCCACTGGGGGCTTGGTGTACTCACGGTCTTTTATTCTGCCATGTCCTGTAAAAGAAGGGCAATCGGTGAATAAATAATGGAGATAGCACATAAAGTGTACACTGGGCCCGTTTTTTTGCGTCTCTCTCTCTCTCTCTCTCTCTCTCTCTCTATATATATATATATATATATATATATATATATATATATATATATATTCTTCAGAATAAAATAATTTAAGACTCAACTCGCATGGAAGTTATTTAGAGTGGAATTCAAACTCATATTCTGTATTTCTAAACAAATATTAAATATATCAACTTATATGTTTAGTAATAAACAGATCCACCGAATCTATACACACACACACACACACTCACACACACACACACACATATATATATATATATATATATATATATATATATATATATATATATTACCGGACCCATTATATAAACAAATAAAATTGCTCCAAGAAAATGCCTACATCGGACACTTACATTATGATGTGGATTACTCAAAATACAGTTTGGATCTTTTACAACACTGCTATCAAAGACATTCACTTCGGATGTTACCATAAAATTAGGATGTGACTTTTTATATCCTTTTCATTAACTTCCTGTACTGTATGACATTTATATACTTAAACAATTTTTAATTGAGATCTTCATGCCCCACTGGCTTTAGCAAATACGGTGTAAACCATTATAACTATTTGCCAATATTTTCTCCTCTTAAGAAAGAGTAGACATCGTAGTCCTATATGGATAAGGAGTTATACTATTTCAAATGTATTCTTTGTCTTACATAGAATAATAAAAATATTTTGATTTTAAATTTAAACATTTCATATCGTAATTTTTTTTAATTCATTGAATGACTAAAATCATATATATATATATATATATATATATATATATATATATATAGAGATAGATAGATAGATAGATAGATAGATAGATATAGATATATATGATTTTAGTCATTCAATGAATTTAACACGTTATTATATGAAATCTTTGAATTCAAATCAAATTATTTTTATTATTCTATATATATACATCAAAATAACTAGAACTACAGAAAGCGATGAACAAGACCGGAAAGAGCAATAGAGAAAGCAAACGAATGAAAAAGAACGAAAACACAAACAACGGAAGAGAAGCGGCTACATTTACAATTCATAAAAATGATAGGAAATGAGACTCACAGAAAACAAAAGCATAACTACGCTAACAGAGGAAAAGAATCGGTATCTGGAGAGCTTTACAGAATTATGCGATTAGAATTAAATACATAATGCTAAATTAGATAAACCCCAGATAAACAGTAAATGGTTAATCTATGAACCAAAATGTAAACATAGAACACTAGACAATCGGGGAATGCAACAAACGTGTATTGAGAAGAAAAACCCCAAAATTCTTGTGCTGGAATTAACTGACATAACACCACATAACCGAAAAGACGAATAAACTTCAAAAACTGAAGCTAGAAAATTCTTCCTGGGCCTTCACATGGCAAGGGCAAAGAGGACTAGGAAATTAAGGATGCTTATTACTAACCAAATTCCAGTAATGTACTATAGTCATTGCCTACGAAGAGAGCAATACACACCGGTTGTGATGCCGAAAATTAATTAGCAAATCTTACTTAAAAACGTTATTCCATACTGGAAATCTGGGGAGCCTTGTTATAACCCAGACTCAATCAAAACTATCGATTGTTCTAAGAGAACAGTCTTTGCTCGTGCATTTGGGTACTCATAGAGGAGTAGAAATATAAGGGAGTAAGTCCTGTCGAATGGTGTGTTATATGAAAATGAGAATGGGTCATATAATTGATGTTTTATTTCACTATTAAAGTGCTCTTTTGTATCATCATAGCATCATTGTTTACACAGCCGCACATCGAGACTTCCTACAGATTTCTGGGGTTTCTGGTTCTTTATGAAATATGTTGGAAGCAGGAAATCGAATTCCTTCAGCAACGCTAAAAGTATTTTCTTTTTTCCCACACCGTTTGTGAAATGTCCTTAAGTTAGATCTTGTTAGTAAAGTATTCTTACCCGTTAAAGACAATACCTAGGAATTGCTACCCCGTTAATAATTCGTCCTTGGATTTCTACAAGTTACAATGTCAAATAAGCCTTGATAAAAATCGCCCAATAAATGGTCAAATGCATTTCTATTATTACATAACATAGTGCCGACGACAATAGGCAATTCTTTCGGCCGATAATTTGTTGTTCTAAAAATTCAAATGACAATCATTTAGCGGTAAGGAAAAGGAAAGCTATAAAGATGTGAGGGCGCGATCAAGACGTGAATGGCCTTCTAGAGCACGTTCGAAACGATGATCATGTGAGAGACGTTACAGCCGTAACGTGAAATCACACATTGTGCTAAAATGAGTAAATAAATATTGTACAACTGAAAATGCGAGTTAAAGTTATTTCTTATTTTTTGTTTACTTTGTAACTGAGGTTACAACGTGTCGCTTATCGGAAAACGTCACAATCGTCAAACGTTTGGTCACCAGTGGTGTTTTTTCATCTTCCAGCTGACCATCTATCCTAGCGCATTAATCCATATGCTGTATATATATTTATACATTCAGTAAGAGTTTGCACACAAGGTATATTAAGTGATTACTCATAATTAGTATTCCATTGTATCCTGTGAAACAAACTCCCCAGATGCCCATCTTTGTCTATCTCCCTGGTATCTTTCGCTTTCCGTGTCGCAACAATTGTTCTTCATTGTTTATTGCTTGTAAAACCCGTTGGCAATCTGTGGATTGTAGGTGCAATAAAACCTATCAGATTACTCTATGAACGTCTCCAATTACTAAGAATGCAGTTAGGAGAGGTGACCCTAGGATACTTTTTTTTCAGGTTACGATGTAGAATACGATATTTTCTTTCCGGCTCCTGCTTACGGTATATTCCCAGGCTTACGGTGTTATTTAGAATGTTATTTGATTATATGTACGTGTAATTATACTGTAGTGTATTTTCTTACTATTTTTAATGAGGTATTCCGGGGTTCTACTGTACTTAATTATGTGATCGTCTATTTATACGACGAAGAAAAATATTTATCTGGGTTATATGAATCGTATGCGTTTTTATCAATCATATAAAAGGTGTTTTCTATTATTTTGGGCAAAACAAGGATAATTAAAATAATCACATGGCGCATTGTTATTTTAATATTTAATTTAAAAATATAGCTGGAAATGATTTAATTAAACATGAATAAATAGATAAATAATTTATTAAAGATACAAAATAACGACACTGACTTTTTTTTAATTAAGAAACATTAAAAAAAGATTAATATTTTGAGGGTGGGAAAAATTCGAGTCATTGAATCCTTAATATGTTTAATTGAGAAACATTAAAAAAAGATTAATATTTTGAGGGTGTCAAAATTTCGAGTAATTGGAGTCTGAGGAAAGTGGCCATTTTGGCTTAAAAAATAACTTACTAAAAAAAAACAGCTACAACCCTCAAACATTTCATTTAATGAACGAAGATTATTATATCATTTCAGAGAATATAAAGCATATTTTCGATTAGGATTAAAAAAGATTAACCAAAATACATTATTTAGAAGTGTTGTCTCCTTTTAAAATAATTTATTTAACTAAGTGTAATGATTACAATAAGCTTCAAGCACTTAAGATTCCATAAAATAGAACAATCAACTGAAACCTCCACGTAAAGCTTATTTTTCGTCGTCTCTTTATTATATCGATGTCACAGACTTTCCGTATTTTATCTCTCTTTTTATTATTCTGATCCATCAAAAACTTTAGACGATATCCTGTTTATATTCGTAATTTCTGCTCCACAAAACGAATCCGATTCTCTCTCGGTTCACTGGCTATATCTATAGCGGCATATGCCGACGTAACAGTTCCGTAAATTTGATGATTGTCCGATTTTATTTAAAATCAAAAACAATAACAGAATATCAACAAGAAGAGGAAACAGCGATGTGAAATCCAGAAATAAACACGTAAAATAATGTTTTACAGTAACAAAAAAAAAAAATCTGGATGGAAGTTCTGAGAACAAAAGAAAATCAACCATCGATTCACCTGTACAAGAAGAAATATGTAAAAACGTCAGGAAAAGTTATCGGTTTAAACATCTGCCCTACCTTACTTATTTCAAAATGTTTCACCAGACATATTGCTTGGTAGACATCAATTTACTCTTACGATACATCTATATACACTAACAACGTAAAAGTACATTATATTAAAAAGATTGAATTCCGTAATGTTACATATCTGCATTTATTTTGACTGCTGTTCGGACGTACTTAGAAAAATCTAACCCTTTCATTAATACTCATTTAGAATGAAACCTACTATTTTTGCTATGAATCACAGTCTCGATAGCAATATGCCTTATTTTTTTTAGGAATAAAATAAAACAAACAATAACAACTAAAGCATACATAGATTTTCTTGTTAAGTTAAGCTGATTATATGAAGTATCATTCTCATTCTGGTTGTTATTTTCACAACCTTTGGCCCGATATAACGAAGTTCCATACAAAACTTGAGAAACAAAACGGAATGTGTAATTCACCTTTTTTGAATCCATAAAAATAGATATATATGAAATTTATATGAGAATATAGCGTAGTATTCGCGTTTCCAGAGTGTTTAACTTGAACCGGACTAGGATTTTATGGAATATCAAACCCACAAGTGTTCTGCAGTCACATAAATATTCTTGCCATGGAGAAAAGACATGCAGTTCATAGTATTTTAAATAGTAATCAAAATGGTACTAACAGTACTAGACTTCGCTCAAGTTCAAATGTTTCAATCTAATGCTGTATAAGGTGCAACACAGAATACTGTTGGGGAAAAGGTGACTTTTTAAGATGTGTTTAATTTTAGGCCAAGTTGAATTGACTTATCAAATTTACAACTTCTGGTAAAAGCAGAGCGATGTGATGTAATAAAATTGGGATCGATTCAAAAGATCTTATTTCGTCGTTTACCATAAAATAATACATGAGACCTAATCATATTTTCGTCAGAGTTATTCCATTTTAACTTGATCATACACCTTAGATAGCTGCGTGTTTTGTATGACTCAATCCAGGATTGGAACCTTGTCTCGTAACGTATTAGCTTACACTAACTATAATATGCCAAGTTCGACTCATAGTTATGAATAATAGCACATTTTTGTCAACTTAAGTTAACTTAACCAAACGTTCAATATTTTTCTTCCTTTACTTGTTTATCATATTCCTATCTTTTTTTGTATATCAAGGGGGTTATCTCTTTGCACTCACTAGGTATATGTTTAGGTTGTTAATTTACGAAATATTTGAAGTAAGATATAACAGGTAGCAAAGGTTTCGCAACAAGACACGTTATATAAATCTATCGGAATAAAGTGACGTACATTACGATAATTCTCGTCGCATTTAAAAAAATCGTAAATGTTATTTATAGTTTACTCATCATTAAGTAGCATACAGATATGGGCGAAACATTTATGGCGTATTTGAAAACGTGTCTAGCAGAGACAAGCAATGGACGGAGTTTGATTCTTTCAGAAAAATTGATCTTTAACGGGAATGATAGGTGCTAGACTAGCGAATATTTGAGAAAGCATGTAAGTTTCAACTGTTCACCGACGGGGGCCGAAAAAACGCCTTACATAAGCCAAAAAGACCCTCATCCTACAGAGCCAGATATCTTGTCAATGATTCTCTGTCTTTCTTACAACACGTTAAACAAGTGTTGATCTTACAGTTACGCGCATCATGAAAACGAAATTATGTATTCATTGAAGGGTTTCTCAGAAATGTATTGCCATTCCGCCCGAAATTTTCGAAAAGATCTTAGATTAATTGAAAATGACTCTATTAACACACTGTTCACTTCTAGTATGCGTTGGTATGAGATAATTGTGGTCGAAATACAATCCATCTGGCAACATAAATAAGTTGATGTATACCGTTGCCAACATTATCTGTTTCTAAATAATTATAGGCATTTATTAATGAAACAATTCGAAAATATGAAAGAGTTATACATTATTGGTTCCATAATTTCATCCTGAAATACAAGACACCCTTATATAATGACTAGGAATAGGAGAACATCATATTTTTTCATTGTTCTGATTCTCGAGTGTGTAACCCTTGATATCTTCTATGCTTTTATATAGAGTAATATGGTTGTCGGTTTACTGTGTCTAACTGTGTCGGATATATACTCGAAAGTCAAAACAATGAAAAGAATATGGTGTTGTCATATCACTACGAATGACGCATCCTACGATTTATATCATAGAATATCTTCTTTAAATATGTATCAGATTTACAGATTACGATATTATTTGTATCGTTGGGAATCTTTATATATTCGATGTTATTTCTAAAATGAACGTCGTGATTTATAACGCGGCCGTGTAAAGGTGCGTATATTTTAACATTGGATAATTTATGTTGAACTCAAGAATCCGTACAAAGTGTTCAACCGATTTTTAATATGTCAAAGTGCTAGATTGATTTTATCTCGTCACGTAGTACTTGATAGACGAATTAAATGTTTTTATTACCATTGTCTATTATAGTGAACATTGCACTTTTAAAGTCTAGAAGTGTGTCTTATAGAACCGATTATTATTTATCCTTTAATTCGCTGACCTACACCTTCGACTAATCCAAATGGCACATAATATTTTAATATTTTTGGAATCCGGAGCAATACACCAGCTTTTAGACTGGTTGGTTTTCCTACTTTACAATTGGTTAGTAAAATAATCAATAGAACACATATCTATTACACTTTCCCGGTAAGATTCATTGAATTGGTGTTGATTGAAAACAGTTAATTTTGTTATATTTTCGAACATATTGTACAGTGTTTTCATTTTTTCTTGCACGTATTGACAGTAACGTTAATTATTGCTTACATAAAATGTTAGAATAATATATATTTTATGTGTCAATTATAATGATATAGTTCAACAGTGCTGAACACGTAATATATGAATATATAAAAAGCAATTATAAGAAACATTAAATAAAATTATACCGAGTGAGCAAAAAGAAGCGGAAGCGAGCAGATGGCAAAAATTAGAAGAAAAAAAAGAAGAAAAGAGTGTCATTGCGTTTCAAAAAACAAGAAAAGAAAAAGCAGAGTATCAGTGCGCTTCACGTAACACGTGTTTAATCTTGTGACAAGGTAGGGAAACTAAAAATACCAGGTTAGAACTTATTTGTAATTCTATGGAAATGGTCCTTGTGCTTTGTCAGGAAAGTCAGTTGCTGGCAACGGAGAGGAGGTGCCACCAAATGTCGTCAAAAGTGTATCTTTAAATAAGGAGACTTAACCGAGGATTTCGGTTGAAGTTGCAGTAATGACCAGTGCAGACACTGGACCCCCTTTGCATCATGGCACCTTTTTCCACACGTCCTATCTCCGGCTACATGCACTTATAAGAATTATATATTTGTTGACGTAAGAAACAGCTACAACTAAACACCTACGGCGAGAGAGCGATATCCGTTCGAATCACACTCGCATCGACTGGAAAAACTTCTTGAGGGATATTTGACAAGATTTTTCCAGACCGGTCGGAGTCTCAGGGCACACGGTGAAAGTTGACGAGTTAGTCTTTAGTAGACTGAAACATAATGACACGAGGGTAATCGAAACGCTCTGGATCTTCAGAAGATACGACCCTGCGGAGAAGGAGGGTTTTCTTTTCGCAGCCACAGACCGTAACTGGGAAACCATCCTTCTATTATTATCTGCTGAAGACCACGATGTCTCTGATTGCCAGAGAGCGTACGGTAAAGTAAGATCCAGTGGGTACGAACGCCTTACAGTAAACCACACCGTTAAATTCGTAGACATTACAATGGCTACCAGACAGTATGTGGAAAAGATGTAGGAGGGGCAAACAGATAAATAACGGAGGGTGACAGTAATTCATGTGAATTTATGTTGTGAGAAAAATTCGGAAAGGATCGTTTTGTCTCTATCATAAATCGTATTGAAGAAAGCTACGCACTTCAAGAATGTCTCCTTCTACATTCAATAATAACCTTCCTCATCGTCATCAGCTGTATTCCTTCAACTATGAGAAAATAATATCCATAATTAAAATTGCATAGCCTCAGGAACACAGAAAAGTATAAGGCTAACCTTAACCAGCAATAACTGAAAAATATTAACAACCAAACTGAAAAATATGACAGAAAATTCAGGAAAACTATTTGGCAGAAAAATACATTTAAAAAATGCCATTGTCGGCTGTTCCATACTCTACTTTGAGTATTTTTTTTTTTAAATTCCTCTAAAAGTAGACCATTTTCATTGAAAAAATGCTATCGAAAATATGTATATATTTCTAAATGAAAATGTTGGTTGTGCCTTAAAACTTAGCAAATACTTTTTTCATTAATTTAAAGGCAAAATAAATTTTCCATTTTTGTTGACTAATTCAAAGAAACAAAATTTTATTTCAAAAAAAAAATGTTGCAATAAAAAAATGAAGCAGTAAAATAAATAAGATTAGTTAGTTGTTTTATTTATGTTTTTTCGTTGTTTTTTTTGTTTTATTTTTTATTGATTTCCGTTCGCTCGGAAGATTATGACGGTTTTCGTCAGCTGCCAGGCGTTGCCGAGCGAGACTCACAAGGAAACAGGGTTAATACTGCACAATGAATCGTCATGAAAATTTCCTCACCTAAAGAAATGATATACGTTTGAATAGTTTCTTAACATAATACTTGAATTATATTTTACAAAATTATTACAAAACAAAAAAAAATATCCTAACGTTCACGAAATTTCATCGGACCGTTAATAAATATTCTTCGTGCTTCTCTTTTTCATCCTCTCTTCCTTTCTGTGGCACGGTTTGTTTAAATGTAAAACAACCAAACAAAAAATGTATGTTTACTATGTTGTTGTTCTAAACACTTGTTGATATGCAATATTTTGAAATGTGTTAAGTGTTATAGCAAACGCCTCGCGAAATTTGGTGCATCCGTTGAAGTCAATATTACAAAAATACCCGTATTTACGCCCATATGTTTGGAGGGAAATTAGTGCTTTCAAATATAATTAATGAGAATGTTCGTAAACATTTTGGTTCTTCTCCGTTATTGTTGTGAAATTCGGAAATGGAAATAACGATGTGAAACCAATAGTACCTAATAAATTGCCATGTCGCAGTAATGTAAAAAGAAAAAATACTCGCAGAATAAAAAAATAGTATAAATTAATGAATTATACATTATTAATCGTGACACCCTGCACTGAAGATTCCGGAATGGATGAAACGCTAGTGTCTGTATTATTATAGTAAAAAGAAACAAATTATGACACCCCTTTAAGAAGATTCCGGAATGGATGAAACGCTAGTGTCTGTATTATTATAGTAAAAAGAAAAAAATTATGACACCCCTTTAAGAAATTTGTGTCTCATCGTTGAGCACTTTCAGTTGAATTAAAGTCGGCCAACTTAGCTCTTATGCATAGATCATCGTACAACAATTAGATCACTGTCTGACTGACGTAAATGAACATTTAAAATTAAAATGTTTAAATTCTACGGTATTTCACGCGGTTAATGGTAGCCGAATGGATTAGGTAGTTGCTAATCGAGCCAGAGATGCCTCGTGTTGCGGAGTTCAAATCGTTCGACTGGTATTAATCGTGACACCCTGCACTGAAGATTCCCGAAAGGATGAAACACTAGTGTCTGTAGGTACTTATTGGTTGTTATCGTCACAACGTTTCGGCCATTTTGCCCTCCGGCCTTTATCATTCGATACAAAACACCTGATGAAGGCCGGAGGGCAAAACGGCCGAAATGTTGTGACGATAGCAACCAAGATGGGGAAGTCATTCCGACAATCTCAATCAATGAAAACACCTCATCTCAAAAATACAGACAATTACTATACATATATATATATACATATATATATATATATATACATACACA
>NC_136503.1:73353829-73431329 GCF_053919585.1 Euprymna scolopes
TATGTATATAAATATATATACATATATACATATACATATATATACATATATACATATATATTTATATATAAATATACACACATATATAGTTATATATATGATTTATATACATATATGGGTGCATATATATACATATGTATATATGTATACGTTTATATCTATATATATATGTACATATATACATATATACCAATATAGGAAACAATAAAGTGGAAAATGAAGTCACAAAAACAAAATGTTTGTGAATATAGAGCGGTTCAGTTACTTAATATAGGTATATGCACATTCCCCCAACTATACCTTTATTAATTAAATGAACCATTCAATATATAGGTTTTGTGGCTTCATTTTCCATACTTATTGTTTTCTATACAAGTTCCAATGAAAATTGTTTCGCTTTATATCATCCTGATTAGTTTCTTATAGAATTGAATTTACTCTATGCTCCTTACTCTATTAGCTATATATATATATATATATATATATATATATATATATATATATATATATATATATATATGTGTGTGTGTGTGTGTTTTATTTTTTAATTCCGTATTTTTCTGTAAAGTTACATTATTGTTTCGGCTACACGACCATTTTTTTCCGTCATGTAGCTGCGAGCGAAAATTTCTCTAGAAGTCTGAGGAAGCTACATGGTGGCAAAAAATGGGCGTATAGCCGAGACAATAATGTAACCTAACCGAAAAATACGGTAATAAAAAATATAACACATATTTGCTCTACAACAGTATTGAGCACTTTCCTCGGGTTTTATTAATTACCATTTCTACAATATATATATATATATATATATATATATATATATTCTTTGATGCATTGTGCATGTATCCTCGCATCGATATTCAAACGATTTCCCTGGCACTAAACTGTGGAGACAGGATATTGGTTATAGATCATTTACGACTAAATTGCCCATGTATTCTGGTTGTTTGTAGGTATTTACCTAAAGGAAAACGAGTCATCTAATAATATTTACTTAAATACTGGTCGATATGCCGTATAATAAAGACAAGTGTAAACGTTTTAATAGTGTTTTGGTGTAATTACAAATTTCCCAAGAACAAAAAGGTACACAGAATTGGACACTTTCCATTATTGATCAAATTGTGGTATTAAATTTACTTTAACTATTTACATTTTTTTTTACAAAGCAACAGTAACAGTTTAATCTAAATTCCTCTTGTTGTGCGATGTTTAAAAGTTATTATAGAAGTTATTGCATCGTATATGTTAACAGCTACTGAGTTGTATTGTTCTAGTTATCGGATTAGACAGAAGAAACTGCTGAATAATATTCGCATACCAGCCGTCCAAGAAACACTTACACCGCCAACGGCACTTGAAAGCTTTGAAACATTATACACTCACTTCTGAGGAGACGAATAATACAAAATAAAAGGTTTCAATTAAGAAAGAGGTGAAAAAATGTTTTGCCTTAGAGGTAATTTGAGATATCGATGCCCCTAATTGTTGTTAATATTCTTTTCACAGCTAACTGGGATACTCGGTCAGAAGTGTTACGCCCCTGAAGCTTGGGGAAAAGGCCGAAATGTTAATAAGAATCTGTCTACAAAATCAAAAGAGAGTAGACCATATTCTTCACGAGGTTGAGCTGTTTTCTAATAGATTTTGCAAACTGGCAACTACGAATTTTTCATATGTCGTTAGATAAAGAGAGTAAAATAAAAAAAAAACTTTAAGTAACAATATGCAGTCACAATTTACAGCATGATATAAACTGCTCAAGAATAAACGACTGTTTCCTTTCTCTTTTCATGGGCTATTGAAAAAAATATACACACACACATATATATATATATATATATATGTGTGTGTGTGTGTGTGTGTGTATGTGTGTGTATATGAATTATATATAATTGTTTTTATACCTAGAGACACGAGTATTTTGCAATGAAAAATATCTGGAAAATATTATTTTTTAAATTAACATAAAATAAGCATAATAAGGCTACGAAAAGGTAACGAAACCATGTCAAACATGAAATTGGTTGTAATTCTACTCGTAATAGACGAAAATAATAAGCCGCCCCAATAATTTCGAAGACGGTAATTTAGAAATTTTATTTCAATTTCTTTAGTGCTCTTTAGTCTTCAATTTTTTTGAAATACAATTATTGCATCGGAAAGAGCAGTTACAGATTCCTATGATACTGCATAAAAACCTTCAATTCTGACCATTTTTTGAGATTTTATTAACAACATATGATTTTTTGGACCGTGCCAATAAATATGATCATGACTGTGTATACTAGCAATCGGTGGGCATTGCTCACTCATCGTCCTCGTCATCGACTCTTACTCGGTTTCGAGTATTGGATTCTGTCATGGATATTATCTTCGCGATTGATGATATTTCTATTTATGTTTGACATGATTTGCGAGGTCGCGTCGATGGTAAAATATCCGCAGGCAGTATTCATAGGGGAAAGCAGGGATAGGAATGGGTTGTCTATAGCGCTCTCTTCTCCTTCGTCGCCTTTCTTCTTCATTCTTCCGCATCATTTCCGTGAAGTCAGTGATGCCATTGTCGTTGATTCTTGAGCAGTTTATATCAACGATGACGATCTAACGTTAATACGTTTCAAGATGCGAATTAGTTGGTCCTGATAGCACATTTAAGGTGCCCCCCATTGTCTGGTTCTTCTTACCAGTGAACCATATAGGAATTTTGTATGGAGCCTTGAATAGTCCATCCTATGCCAAGTGGAGAAGCAGTAGTTGATCATGGTGGCTCCAATGCTGTTCACTCAGGCTATATTTAGCCCTTCTGTCTTGATGGTGTAAATATCTCAAGGGATCTTGCGGATTTGTCTTAATTTTAGTCGCTAACAATTTCACATAGCTCTTATCTAGGTCCAAGTTTAGCAAGCGCAAACAAGGTGGAGAGTACTACTGCCAGGAATTCTAAGATTTCGGAGGACATAGTGCATGTTATTTTTTTAAATATGCAGAATTTGATTTCGAAACAGGTGGGCTGCCCTGATTCTGTTCTCCACATTTTTCTACGTATTGGTAGCTGATATAAGATCATCGCAATGAACCATTTCATTTTATCAAGCGGTTAGCTCACGACAGTGTTGTTAATGTTTGCAAGGAGCAGTTCAGATGGTGGTTGAACTAATAACGTTTTTGCTAGCCCTGGTCTGAATTTTAAATCGTTCATTTAACGGGTTGTATGCATCTATTAGTGTTAAAACATCTATTTCTGCATAACCGTACTGCAGCCCCTGTACGCTTAAATACGATAAGACTTAGTATTTATTATAATATTAAAGTAGGTTATTTATTTAGTATTATATTATGCACATGTATAGTATAGTCTAACACATGTCCCAGTATTATATTTGCTGAAATATTATCTTTTAGTTCATGCAAGTTTTGTATTTATTATTATAGAGCCAATACGCTTATTATATCGTAAGAGTGAAATCAAAAGTATAAGAAATAATGTCTTTGGTATAATCAGATAGAATCGAAATCAAAACAAAACTCTTTAACCTCTACCTATCAGAACTATCTCCCAAAGCATACAAAAATTACGAGAATACTATTATCAAAGATATCAATGCATATTTGAGCATGTGCAGAAGAACCCTCAGGATCACTTATACCTGCCACGTTCAATTTAATTAAATTTTGTGAACTTAACACATTTTTACTGATTAATGACAAAAGTAAATCTGTTCCACAAGCTCAGTTTCCTTGTACGTAGGCCAAAGGTTTGCAGATCAGTTAGGTAGCTAACGTTCTGCAGACATGCAGACAAGCTGTCGTATATATATATATATATATATATATATATATATATATATCCATATATATATATTTCTATCTCTCTCTACCTGTCTGTCTGTCTGTCTGTCTGTCTGTCTCTCTCTCTCTCTCTCTCTCTCTCTCTCTCTATATATATATATATATATATATATATATATATATATATATATATATATATATATATATATAAACCAGGTAAAATTTGATAACAAACGAAACGATAAGTCTACCCTATTCAAGTGAGGAAAAAGAAAAAAGATCAGCGTAACATTGTGTCATTTAATAAGCAAAAAATTACCCATGTGGAAAAAAATATATATATTAGTTAGCTGACCAAAATATATAAATTGTTTATAAAAAAACAACGGTTACATGGTTCTTATACATTTAAACCTTACAAGAACTAATGGACTTCAAATTTGGTACATAGGGTTTGTCCATCTGGAAAGCATTTTAATCGGTTTTCATCAAGGAAAATGACTGATAAGGGGTGATAATTGAAATATTAGTATTTGGGGATCATCGGATTTTTATCTTTTTGTCAAATTACTCACGACTGAGCATACGCGAATCGTTCACATGACATTTTCCTTATACCGATAAGTATGTACAGAAATACTTTAAGATCCTGGCAAGTTTGCCTTAGATTACTGTATTTGACTCACTGTCTTTTAGCTTTGGTTTGGATCTGTTTTTTTTTTTGTATTTGTTTTCTAACGATGAGTGAACTGTTTCAAGAAACTATAGTTCTTGCATGCACACGACTCAGTTAATTTTCTCTTTCTGTTTGTTTTTTTTACTTCCTTTTCGTAAAGTAATTTAATGTTAATTTTAATACTGCGCAACGCCTGATACATTTGCTTATATACATATACACACATGTGTGTGAACACATTTTTATTAGTATAAGCTCCATTGAATATTCTTCCAACGCCTTGTATTAATAGCAAAGGTTTTTAATATTTTAAGTAATTTATAAACAACCAGCTTGGGTTGGCAGCGTTACCCGTGTGTGTGGAGGTGTGTGTATAACAAAAAAAAAACGGTAGTAGGCAGGCAAACTCGAAACCCTACTGCAAACGGGAACAAGAAAGCTAAAAACAAAAAAAAACACGTAACACCTTTGCTGTTGCACCCATCGCCAGACTGGAAGTGACAAAAGTTTAAATTAAGGCTAGTAAATCGACAAGAGAGAATGACTTTCGTAAATATCGACGAAAAAAAAACGATCCCTTCCTGGTAAAAACTGTCCAGTTGAGGGTGAAGGAATTAATGTTTTTAACCAATTTTTCGATATCTGTTGTCCGAAAGGACGTGCTTTAAAACGATACCAATCTCGGGAAAATCCATCGCTAATGTCGGAAGATTTAGGTAGACACACAAACATACATACACACATATATACATACATACATACAGTTAAACAGACAGCTGAAATTTATATTATAGATACTCTGAGCAGTACATGAAGCGTATTCTTTTTACTAATTTTACAACTATTTTGGACAATTATTTTTAATAATAGTTCCCATATAACAGCGTCATTCGTTCGGCAATTCATGAATACATAGTAATTTTCAAATACGAATAGGGACTTTCAAAATATACTCTCTTTAAATCATTACTTAGCATTTGTCATATAGTCGGCATTTAAAAAAATTACAAATAACCAAACTTTTATGAATGGTGAAGATATAATATTATATGAAATCGGGAAATGCAATAATAATTTACAATATAAAATAATTCATAAATATGTTGCAAATAGACTGCGAGATGAAACGGAAGAACCTTGCCAATGCTGGTGGCCTTCTGTATGATGCTTAAAAACATTAGGTACTTGAAGTTGTCATCAAGTTTATCACTATTGAGGTTACAATATATAGCTACATTCAACGATAAAATAATGCATTAAAAGGAATGGCAAAATTCATAGGTATTTGAACTGAACCTATGCAGTCATGAGGTAAAATTTTTCATCTGTCTGTTACAGGTATTGACTCTTAATAAGAAAAAAAAGCCTGCCATTGAGATGTCTCACCGGCACATGTTGAACGTTTTCTACGCCGACGTATGTCAGCATAGGTAGGAGATGGGTTCGTCAATCTTTCAGGAAAAACACCCGTCTAGCTGAATCCACTTTCAAAAGTTTCGCCCACTCTTTATCTGTGCCTAAATAAAAACGGGGATTCCATGAACAAAGCTTCTTTCTTATAACTGCACGCCTGTGGAACTCTGTTCTGTCTGCCTGCTTCCACCGGACTACAACTTGGATGTGTTCAAGTCCAACGTTAACAGATTCCTAATGAACCGCCCCCTTAAGTAAACACTTCATCAAATCTCCACACTAACGTAATGTACTTGCAATAACCCTTATCCCTGAGTGGCTTCCGGGCCTTGATAAGTGGTGATCCCTGTATAAAAAAAAACAAAACAAGAACTTGCACAAATGTTCCAGTTCTGTATTAATATCATGAAGTCCCAAAGAATTGTCACAGTCGTTGTTGTATGTGTAACCTATATAAATATCATTATCTTTGTTTGAGTCCCAGTTATATGTGTCGCCAATATATACGTGATCCAATACGTACCCCGAGTATACAAGAAGTTGCGTATGCATCTTATTTTTTTGTAATAAAAATATCACTAAAATCATAATTTTCATTATTATTTTAATGGATAAAATGTACATAACGGAATCAAACGTTTTTCAATGCTAGCATACTCATGCTAGAAATGAAATTAATCCGAATTTATCATGTGATTCGAAAAAAACTATTAAAAAACACTGTGTAATAAAACCTTCTACAATTTTCTTAAGCGGTGGATATTATACCATATCTCATAAATATCGGTATTCTCTCATTATTTAATTTCTTAATCTAGAAAATCAGACATGTTAATTTTTGCGAATCTGCTGATTATTAAATAGCAAAATAAGAGAACGACTTTTGAAAATAATGAAAATCTAGTAAGTCATAAAGAATTTACCGTAGTGAATACTCTCTTCAGTAATGTTGCACATGCAAGGAAAAGTAAATATTTCTTACTAACATACCTCTCGGCGTTGCCCGGTTGGAAAATACGCTTAAATATTATAGTTTATAACATATTGCTTTAAATTAAATTTTCTATTGCGTATTATATTATACATAATATATATTAACGATTTCGAATTCGAAATATTAATAAAAATCAGCAGATTTAAAATTAAATCATACAACTCCGCAGCCTAATTTCTTAGCCTCTGCACTAAACCGATACGGATATAAATAGTTTAAAAAATGACACTCGTTAACCTATAAATTTGTGAATCCATACAGATTTAGTCGCCGCCTCCCGCAAAAAGTCAACTGTTTTGTATTAAATTTTGACCCCTTAGCAACAATTTTTCTCGAGAAAACCAAATCGAAAGTGTGATGCACGTCTAAATGCCATATAGATATAATATTCAGAGAGGAGCTCGGTAGAGAGGTTTCTCACAAACACCGCCGGGATCATTACTGGCTGCCTTCAATAAGTTTACAGTTTTTATATCGGACATCTTTCTCTTTGCTATATATTTCTCCAAACCACTCTTAATATTTCATAATGTCTCTGTGAGTATTTAAAGAAAGTCTAACAGCGGAATAATATTGAGCATATGTAAACATCATTTTATAAAAAAAAACAAACACACTACTTTAGAGCAATTATTATTATTTTTTTTTTGTAAAAGGAATCTGACCATAATTACTCCTTTTACCCCGTAAGTGTTAATATAACTGACATCATATTTATTACAATGTATATGCTAAATATATTTATCAAAATATAATAAGAGATAACATTTTAACGAATATTTTTAATCCAAACGGAAAAAATAAACTCATGTGATATAAGAAATTAAACATATTTGATTAATATATTGTTATCACTTATATAAATGTAATATATTTAATTTTCTAGATTAGATACACCTTACTTTCTATCGTTTGAATAATATATAAAGTTAAATTTCTGGGTTTTGCTTCTTCATAAATTCCGAAAAGACTGGATCAAATTGTTACAAATTTAACACACGGTTAATTTATATGTCTGGTAGTGTTCTTAGCTATTTACAGAAATTCATAAAAAGTAAGAAAAATTTGATTCCTTAATATAGGCTTTCTTATAAAAAAAAGAAGAATTTTAACAGAGGAATATGTTTCTGTTGCACGGGCCAAGGTATTAAATTCCCAACAAATCAAAGCGGGATTCAATTCTCAGAAAATCATTTCTTCCTAACTATTGCCATCTGGAAATATAGTACAATAGTAGACGTTTCCACTACAGATCTAATACGTCCCATGTTCAAGCCTAGGTATACCTAATCTTTCTGTTTTAACCATTTCTTATTAATGAGTCCAATTTATGATTTAAAAGAATGCATTATTTAAAAAATCCGCAAATCTTTTCTTCTTTTGCATATTTTAAAACAAATATTTACTCAGAAATAACTTATCTAGGGCATCCATTCTCACATCTAAATACCAGTTGACGCATTATTGTAAACAAACACAGGCGGAATCTGACGAATAATATTATGAATGTGTTTTTCTTCAATTTATTTAATTTTTGTTTTTCGAATTAGTTCACCATTATTTGTTCGTTATATACAATATTAAATAGGGGACAGTTTCTATAATGACAGATACACAATCTGCATAAATAAAAATATCATATTTAAGCGGACCGGAAAACGCCGGGCATCCAGCTAGTATTCTGTCAAATGTTATTGCTTATATTTTAAATAAATATATTTAGCAAATAGACTATAATAAATAATAGACGATTTAATCAAAATTATTTTTTGTACACTTTTACATGAACATTCATGAAAATATGTTACAGAACTAACAAGTATTTGTACTTTTCTTTGTAAACTTAACCAATAAAACTCATGATCTTCAACATAAAGTGTATTCAGTTTCATTAAGATCAATCTCATAGTTCCCGAGATATGGAAATTTACACTGGGGTCAACCATTTTGGAACACCCTGAAATCGTGTACACTTTTCAAATCATCGGAGATATACGCCATATTTCTCACATGAAGAGAAAAACATATTTTATTACTAAAAGTAGATATAATGCATTAAAAATATTTACTTCTATTTATTTACTTTAATAAAAGTGTAACATAACGCGGATGTGCAAAGGAAAATACATGGTAAAACACGTAACCGATAGGGAAAATAAAGACTTGAAAAAAGAGATTATATTAGAGACAGAAATTACGTTTGAGATCATGTTAGAGCCGAGGATGTCCGATAGTACGTTCGATGAGACGACCACATGAAGGTCGGCACATCGATAACACAAGCATTAGGAAATAACTGTGGGTATCATATAAGTTTTCCCAATATCTGTGTGTGTATGTGTGTATGTCTGTATGTGTGTGACGCAATTTATCTAAGCCTACAGGCAAAACAACCAGGCAAGTAAGGTACCAACATGAAGGTTATGACTCAGCGAAATTTTTAGTGATAGTTATATCCATGTTTGATGCATTAAAATAAAAAAAAAATTGCAAAAACTAACGATTTACTAAACAACGTTTTATTTACTGGATATTTCTCTGGTATTCACTTGAAGTTATTATCTCACTTAGTAAGTTCGATGTATTTTGTCTGGTTGTGTGTGTATGTGTGTGTGTATGTGTGTAACCCGGTTTATCTACCAGCAACCCACCCAGGCAAGTAAGGTACCTAAATGAAGCTTATGACCTAGCGGATGTTTTAGTGATATACAACAAAAAAGCCTGTTTAAGCTATCTTCTATTTTGAGTGTGCTTTGCGATTCAAGCTACACGTTGCTTTCTCGAACAACGCTACAAATATCATTAATGTTTTACTAATGTATTTTGTGTTGCTTAATGCATTTTACACAGGCGAACTGCCACGTGTGTTAAATAGATAAAAAAAAGCACAAGATATATACGTATAGACAACTTTATAAGAAAGACAAATAATATCGATCACCATAATCTACGTCACTGGCGCTATCAAATAAGAATGTCTGAAAATACTAACTTCTGACTAAAAATAGTCCAAACATTAATTTTTTTGTTTTGTTTTACTTTTGTAAAACTCAATCAAGTTCTGTAAAACCCAAAACGAAAAAAAAACAAACTATTTCCCTTTATAAAATAACCTAACCGACACAATTCAAAATCGATTATATAAAGCATTAGGAACAATAAATCCCTTACCAAAATAATTTTATTTATTAATGGATAAGGCTGAAGACATTGATATAGTGCAAAACCAAAAAGCAAACAAACCATTACAAAAACTATTTCCAAATATAAAGAATTACTGAAAAACCATAATAAAATTATAATTCGCCTTAAATAACCCGAACATGTTTGATATACTCTAAATAAATAACCAGACCAAACATTATGTGTATATTAATGGGATAGTGTGTGTGTGTGTTATTTTCTGTGGTACGCTTACATGCGGGTTGTTTAATTATTATAAACTTCCATTTCTTGACACTAATAATTTTACCAAAAATTCTCATAAGTTTTGGTTTCGGTCCCGATTATAGCTGATGCCACCTTAATTATCTAATTTTGATTTTATAAATAATTTCATCAAGAATTTTTCATAAGTTTTGGTTTCGGTTTCGATAGAACTCCAGTAATCTATTTTTTTATAAATACTTTTATAAAGAATTCTTCATAAGTTTTAATTCCGATGTCGATTATGACTGAAGGAACTCAAGTTATATATATATATATATATATATATATATATATATATATATATATGTATGTATATATATATATAACTCAAGTTATATATATATATATATGTATATATAATTTAAAGGAGATTAGAATAATAGTCTAAAGAGCTAAGTGTATTTTAATGTAATAGTGAAATTACTAGTTTAATTAAAATACAGGAAATGCTCGTTGTAATTTAGATATATAATAAGCTCGATAGTTAAATGTCCTAGAGCTAATTCAATATTAAGTAATGTGATTTATAATTTAAAAGTTTTAAAATTTTTTAAATTTAAAAATCAAAATTTAATTAAATTAAAAATCAGTTTCATAAGAAGGAACAACAACAAAGTCAATTATCTGTACGATCGTTTCGGAAATCCGTGCTTTTTATTTGTGGTATACATGAAGTCACGTAGAATAATTATACATAGTTTTTTTGGTAAGCACGGTCTCCTCATCAGCAAATTTAGGAGGATTTCTATTGAATTGAAAAGACACCAAAAATAAACCTAGCATTAAAAGTATGTTATATGTATATATATATATATATATATATATATATATATATATATATATATATATATATATATATATATCATACTTTTTATTTCGGTTTTGATTCACACTAATACACCCAAGTCATATGGATATAATTTTTTTTGAAATCGTAATATGATTATATATAAAAATCGATATAACATAACTCTTTAAAAATATATACGGAATCTGCAAGAATTAAAGTATCATGTTTAAGCGTACTTTACGACTAGGCTTATCCCCGTGTTCGTGCTAGCTTAGATAAATACTTTTGCAGCTTTAACAGAAAAGCTACAATAATATCAGAGCGTCTCTATTTACACTAAACATCTCCAGAGTGCCAGCAGCAATATATTGCATATGAATGAGTCCACTGTGAAAGTTCCACAAGTCATGCTAGTACGATATTATAACTATTATTATTATCAAGGATTATTATCTGATCTTGCAAATTAAGCGATGTTAAATCTGATTATTACGAGATGAGTTAAAATTTCGTAATACCAGACATTTTCCTTTGTGTAAATGCAACAAATCTTATAAAAAAAAACAAAAACAACTGCAGAAGCAAATCGATCTAGTACTGCCATAAAATTATTCCTTAGAGGCGTCTACGTCGGTTCAGGTTGAATCCTAAAGCAGGTACCAACTATGTGCTTAACACAGACAAAAAGTGCAAAAGACGAAATAGAGGGAGCATCGGCAAATATAAAGATGCACTCACAAAAAAAGGAATGCGTAAAAATTGTATATTTTATAAAAGTAGTTTCACTGTATCCGGTGCAGGATTAAATACATGCTTACAGCTCGCGACCCAGTTCAAATTGAACTCAATGCTGAATAGATTTATTTACGATGCGACTTGCCTACAAGATAAATTCAGCAAAAAAAAAAGAGAAGCGTTTTCCCTTTTTAAAGAATAATCCGCAAGCAATCGAGCCAGCCTATTCTTATGTTTCATGATCTCTTCGTATCGATTGCTCTTTTTTTTGTTTTGTTTTTTTTAGATACACATTCGTTTCGGATAAATGGGGCCTTTGTTCGTCCGCCTTTCGTTTTCGTCTGTATTAGTTTTGTTTTGTATATTCCTCTTGTTCTTACAGGAATTCTTCTATACCTACAACATTGAATCCATTTCATAAATAGCAATATATAATATACATAACCAAATGAATTGAATCACAAAACATGGCATCGGAATTTGTGTCAACTGACGAATACAGTAAGTCTATAATAAAGAGGAGAAATGCAATTGATTTGTAACGATAGAGATTAAAACGGAAATAGAAATCGTGCATATATCAATTAAAAAATAAATATTTTTGTGTTCTATCTTCTGTCACGTGTAATGTTGTTCGATGAGTTGGATAAAACATTATTAGCTGAAAACTGTCTCTTTTTATTATTAATATGGGGTATACATAAAAACTATGCAATCGGTTAGGTAGATATAGCAAGGCTATTTTTTGCGCATTTACATATTTTAAATATATAGAAGTTCTTTTAGCCTATATACTTATATACTCTTATGAATTTGTTTTTTTTTCTGTCTCAATATTTGTATTAACAAACCTTTTTTGCATTACAAATAACAATAAGAGTAGCATCGGAACTTGACCTTTGTTCTTGGCCTTCGGGCCAAGAACAAAAGAAAAAAAAAAGGGCAAGCCAGTTTTCTATTTAGTAGTATTTATTTACTTCCCCACGAAATCAACATGTGACACGATGTCGGTTTTAATGTGGAGAAACCCAGCCCCCCCCAAAAAAAAAGGCAAAAGGGGCACTCTATAGGGGCCAAAAATAATACTTGTCCCAGTATAGAAGGCTCCCCTCCATTGACCTAGACAAATTATCTAAAGAGTATCCTGGCCCGAAGGCGAAGAACAACGAAAAAAGCAAGCCGTTTTTCTATTTATTTATAAAGGAAAAAATACAACTTTGTTATATATGAGTCGTTGAATTGAATTCACTAGCTAATTTTCATATTTAACACATTTGTTTTAATTAATTCCCTATTAGTTTTTTTTGTTTCTTTCTTTATGGGATGATCACCCTTAGTTTACTATTACGTGTAATTATATTCATGCAAATATTCTACTTACGTAATATTTGCGTCAAAAGTGTATAATAAATACAACACTCTTGTAATGTATTTTTATATATATTTAGATATTTTTGTTTAAGAAAGTTTACCTACGAAACTTCTCCTAGAGGTTTACTTTACAGACATGAACCTTCATAAATTAGTTATTAGCACACACATGAAAGGTTCTATTTAGTCCCGGAAAATCAGTAAAAAAAGTGTGGGAATTTAAAAAAAAAATGAAAATTTCCATGTGGAGATCGAACGACAGCATTAGGAATATGGACGCGTAACGTAGAATATATATGTTCATGTTTTTATTTTAGCCTTGTAGCAAACATGTCTTCATGGCTTAGTCAATAACGGCACAGAAAAACATAAATTCTAAACAAAACATGTTGGTTTCGATTCTCGGTGGTGGCGCACGAGTCATATTTTTAAAAAATCGTTACAATATATATGGTCCTATATAATATAATAATAAATACCTATCTGCATTAATAAAAACTCATATTTAAGCGTATTTTACGACCGGACATTCCAAAATAACTGAACTTATATTATAAACGTGTTCTCTGATTTAAACGTCACAAAGGTATTACTTTATCACGCACACATCCAAAAACTTTGGTTATCGTGTCGCAGTGGATAGAAGCGTTAAGCACTTACGGTTCCATGTCAGCGGTTTCAGTCCTACCCAGACAGGCTAGATGAGATAATTACAACTAAGGAAAGAAATACAGCTACGAGACACACCATTCCTTTCCCGTAGCGGTTAATCCGCTAAAGAAGGCTAGAGAATGAGTTGGCGGAACCGGGGTGAAAGAACAATAACTACGAAAATGGGGATAACAGTTCACAAAAGAATAAATGCCTAAATTATAAAACCCTATCTCCAAAGACTCCAAAAAATAATGTATAACAGTTTCTTCTACACAGGTATGGACTTTCTCTTTTTACTCTCTCGCTCTCTCTCTCTCTTTCTCTATATATCTATCTATCTCTATATCTCTCGCTTTCTCTCTCTGTATATATAAGAAAGTTACAAATCACTGAGATTAATAAACTAAGAGTTACCCGGATTAAATTGCTCCAGATTACTTAAGTAACCCGTCGAAATTTCATAGAATAAGTAATTCTTTTTTCATCAACCAATATATTTTGATAATGCTGAGTTTTTTTTTTCTGGAGAGCGTATCAAGTTACAGTTTGGACGAAAAAAAAAGCATACAGCAAATATGAGTTTCTATGAAAATATTGTCTATTTTATTTTAAATATAAAACAGATACAATTCAGATAAATGATAGGTACAAATAACAACACAGACACTAATATTATGCTACATAGTTCAATAGAAATAATATAATCACATTGTTATAAACAGTCTATTTCACACTCCGGAACTTTCGTAATAGAAATTAGTAATACCATTTCATTTTCCAAAGATTTAAAGAAATATAGATTCGGAGTCTTGTGATATCCATCGCGACACTTCATGACTTAGTTAAACATCTTTTGTAACATCATGTTACATGTCTTACTATAATACGACGATTTTAATTCAACTTCTTACTAAAATATATAGAAAAAGTACAACGTTGTTCAAGGTAATAAAAAAATCTATTCGAACCAGCAGATATTTATAAACGAAGATTACAAATTTAGTATTTGTCTATTTGTTATTTTCCTGCATTTGCAATTTATATTTCTTTTGCTAATCTGATTTCATATTTGGCAATGCATGCTTACGTATATTCCTTTTTTCGTATGTTTCCATCTCTTTTTTTTTTTTTGCAGCGATCATTTATTTGTTTTATTTTCCTCTGTGTTTTCTTTGTTTCCAGTGCGCACTAATCTGTTTCTTATTCTTACATTTGCTATTGTCACTGTTCAATATTTCTAACTTTTGGTTCCCTGTGTTATTTTTAAGAAAGAAAAACGTCCTGAAATCTCTGTCTGTATATAAAATTTAATATCTAGTTGTATGAGTATGCGATGTTTATGTTTTTTATAAAAGAACAGTTACAGAATCAACATTAAATTTAAAATAGTATCTCTCCCCCCCCTTTCTCTCTCTCTCTCTTTATTATTATATTAGAGAAGGCAGAAGTATTTCGGAATTGAAGTGCATCTCTTATGAATAAGACTGCGACAACAGCATATGCATTTCATTGATATGGTTCTTGAGTATATATCCATTAATAGCTTATATGTTCTTTTTTATATAGACGGATGTGGGTCTCTGTTGATTAAGTGTAACTGTCGGATATATTCAGGATTATCAAAAGAATAAAAAGAAGATTCTGTTGCCACGGCCTTACTATGAGTCTATATTGGCATAAACCCTTTAAAATTTCAAATATATCGTATCGTTTATCAAATTACCTACAGATCAGAAAGGAATAGCTGAAGTATGCCAAAGTATTATTCTAACTTATTGATGCTAATTGAATCGAGCATCTTTTTATATTATGATAGAAATTAGTATCATACGTATAAAATACTCTGGGGGAACACAATGGAATCGTCCTGAATCAGTACGTCACAATCATTATGCTGAATATTTACGGGCCCGCATTTCTAAATAACCACGTGAGACAGTATTTCATGGACACTTTAAATACGTATATCTAAGTCCAATCAAATTTAAACCATATTTATAAGACGCTTATTCAGAGTGTTTTTATAACATTTGATTGTTTACGACTAAGGCACAGGGTTTTCTGTTGGTTGTTGTGCGTGTAATTAAGAAAAATATCAGATTAAAAAAAGGCTTGAACTAGAGTCGTTTCCTGTGAAAAATATGCAGTAACGTAAGCGAGCGGATATAGAGGCTATATGCAAATAAAAAGCCGTAAAAAGGAGTGCATATGATGTTATGAGCAGAGTGGAAAATTGCTAGTAGATATCGTCATGTAATCCCAGCAAGGTCGTTTACATTATTTCTAAGTTCACTCAAAGGTTCCCTTAATCAGAAAGCACATGTGTTATATCGGGGAAACCAATGCCAACAATAGAACCATCATATTCATGTGATATGATTATTAGTAATCTACCCAAGTTATTTTATCATTTGTCTATTTCAGTTTTTATAATTTTTTATTTGCTTTAATATTTTGAAACAACTCGTGAAAGATGTGTATATTTTTACGGTTTCACTCAAAAATAATGACATAATGGTAAAAGGAAATTACTATATTTAATTACAAAACGCAGCTTGATCACATTAAAGTATATATTACGTCGACACGCTAATTCTTGTTAGATAAACGACCTAAAACGATTACGTTTCTGATCAGTAGCACATGGGTGATTGTTCGATAATTACAGACGCTTATAAAGGAGATAGACGAAACTATGCAAAATTGTAGATTCATTAAAATATCCATAGCTAATTTCGTATAACTTTGTAATCCATACGTGTTGAAGGCGGAAAAAAACATCCCTTGGCAGAGGGTCGGTTTTCGACCATTTTGGCGTAGTACTATGGAATCGTTTCTTTTTTTAATAAATAAACTTAAAAGTAAATTTAAAAATGTATGTGCTTATATTATAAAGTTATGAATAAATTCACCAGAAAAATACTGAATCATCATTAATATATGTAACATGACTATAATGATCGCAGTTAAAAAAAAAACAAAAAAAAACGAAATAAACAAAAGTCGGAAATACGGGCTTTCGATTTAGATCTCTATTATAAGCCTAGTTAAATTGTTACAAGGAAAAAATAGCACGGAAATATACTAAAAGAAGGTATTAATAAGAACACACAAAAGTATAAGTATCTAGCCAAATAACAAACACTCTTAGCACTCCGAATCAAAACATCTCATTGATGACTTGTCTTTCAGTATTTATGTATATTGACTAGTCCATTCGTAAGTGATTCTGCCACAACAAGTAAAATTATACGATTTCCATTACGCATAATGCATTACATTAAAATTGTAATGCTATTTCTTTAATGAGTGGTATGTTAATGTTTCAAAGATAAATAAAATCCTACATCAGACATTCTACTGCCTAGAATACGCCATATTTTAGTGTCTATTTATACTTCTTTAAATATTGTTATTGTTAATTACTAAGCTAAACGCATTACAATTTTATAAGTAGTTTAATTAATTTATTAATTTAGTTAATGGGAGTTAACAATACAGACTGGCCAACTCGATGATACACATTCAAATCTACTTCGTTTGACAAAAATTACTTAGAATGTTAGCTACCTCCATATGACCCCTCCCGGAAGTACTCAATATGCTTCTAGAAATATTTGTGACTGGAAAAGATCAAGAGAACCAATACAACAGAATCTTCGGATTCATACATGATTTTTAGTGAGCTTGATTATAGCATGTCTAATTAAAATATAAATGGCTTCGATAGTTTTTTTTTTCATTCTCTGTTGTGGCTATATTAAAGAAGAAACAGGTATATATTTATAGATAACTTTGAATCCGTCATACATTAGCTTATATTGCCAACACTTAAGAAAACGCATTCTCTATATAAAGACATAGTTTAGTTCATAAGACACAAACAATACACAAGAGCAATATCAAAGACAATTTTTTTTATTGAAATCAATTAGATTCAAACTGAATTCACACAATTAATAATAGATTAGTATCTTTATGAAATTCACCATGCATAAGTAAAATTTTGGTGAACATTTTGACACGAATTATTTCTGAGATTTTTCAAAGTTGATATACATATCATATACTTTTACTAACGTAATAAATGATCATAGTTTCAGGGTCGTGTGTATGACCTTAAACAATATCCGATGGTGAGGCCCCAGCTTGCAGGCTTTGGGGAGTGTGGAGCCACCCTTTAATTGTCATTGTTTTTTATCTTCTTTTTTTTAATCACATCTTTCTCTTCTTTTTGGTTCTCTTCTCCTCAAAAACTGTTCTGTATCACGTATTGTTTGGATTTCTCGGACTACTGTTATCATCTTGTGTGTTATTTTTAGAACGTTTCCGTAGATGTAGCCTCCGAGCATCGTCAGATGAACCTTGTCGAACTCGGGAATTTGGACGAAACTTCAAACGAACCCCGTTATTTACTTCACGGAGGTATCATGCTCCCGTTTCATCATTCATGATTGGATAGACGTCTAAAGTAGTTCTCTGTCGTATTTTTCCATCGCCCACACTGGCAATTGAACGTTTAACATTCAAGAAAATATCACTTTTGTAATTGACTAGCCTGAGTGTCCGGGGTTTGTCCGGGTGTTTTGGAGATGTGTGTTGAGCAAAAAAAATAAAAAGTTGTCGTAGGCAGGCTCAAACCCGTGAAGTGAAGGCGGAAAAGAAAGTGGACGGTGTGTGTAAAGGTGTTGGTTGAGCAAAAAAAAAAAAAGGAAAATAGTGATGGCAAAAAAGAATTTAAAAAAGAGTAAGCAGACTCGAACCCGTATCATTCCAGAGGAAAAAGAGGTGAAAAAAACCCAAAACAAAACCAACTCTCTTATCGATGTGCCCAGCGTTGTTGTGACGTCACAGGCGATCGTAATAACGCCTTTTATGCGACGTCCTGATAGCGAGGGTTGAATGACTTGCCAAAATGTCAACGAAAAAAACCGACCCTCCCTTTATAAAAGAAGCTTAGTTGAAGATTAAGAAATCAATGTTTTCTAATTCTTGGATATTTTTCGGCCGAAGGGTTCAGATTCAAAATGATATCAATTCCGTGAAAACCGGTCAGCTCAGTCAAAAGTTTCAACCAGACATACATGCATACACTGAAACAGATTTTTGCTCTTTACATTATAGAATATTCTAAGTACTTTTACCACTACTCAACGAGTCAATGGCCACGTTTCTCTTCTCATAGTTTTGCCTTTTTGTACATAAAATCAAGTATTGGAAAATTTTTCCTTTCTTTTTCTTATTTCTTTGTGATCTTTATTTATATTTTTCTGCCGAATTTGATTACATCTTTTTAATCTGTTTTTTTATCTTCCCTCTCCTTGTTATGTATAATTTCTGCCGCCATTCTGAAGGTTTATTTTCCATTTACATCCTCGTCTTTTATTTAACCAATTCGAATCATCGCGAGTTTTCTTCTTTTTTATTCCCATACTTATACGACTGCTTGCTCTCAATCTGGTTTTGCCTCGACTCTTGTTCTTTCACTCTTTTACAAATACGTACAAAACTAATTCCCTTTTCTTCCTTAGTAAATCATGGCAGCATATAAATTCTGTCATCACAACTCGTCTATCATCCTCCGTCTTCTTCGCGCGGTTTTTCAGGTTAGGCGAGTATTTATTTATTTTTTTCCTGTACATATTATTTCTTTACTTTTTACTATTCTCTATTTGTTTTTATTTCCCTTGAGAGCTTTCCCTTCACCTGCCAATATATTTCCTTTCCATTACTAATCCATGCGAATCATCTGATATGATCCAGAATGTCACGTCCAAAATCTCACCCACTTTCTACTCGCCCGACACAAATGAAATACAAAAACGTAAAATGTGCTGCCTTCTCCGCAAAGCCACGTCTGCACGAAAACCACTTTAGTTATTCGGCACGCGCATGTGTGAAATCGTGTGCATGCGTTTCGTCTTAACTTGTCCTCTTGCTGAGTCTCGATGACGTCGACGCCAACACGGAACTGTCTTCCAAAGATTTAGAATCCAAGTTCTGATTGAACGACTTAAGATTCGTATGAACGAAACAATAGTGGTACCTGCTATTTGCATTGGTTAAGTTTCTGTTCTGATTTCTATGAGTATACGTTTCAACGAAATATGTAAGCTTGAAAACACGTTAAAGAGTATTCATGAAAAAAAAACACACACACATGCTCAGATACAGGCACATGTTGACATGGGTATATCTCAGCATTTCATATCGTCGTGTGCGACTATTTTGATCATATGATATAGTAATATCGAATCTTGAGTATCGCTATTAGTAATGTCGAACTGCTAGCTTCATTATAATCTCATTATAGACCTTAGACTTATAAGTGTATTTCTTAGCGTCCAAGAGTCAGATTATATTCAATCTTACTTTCTCTGTGTGTGTGGGGTGTGTGTATATATATATATATATATATATATATATATATGTATATATATTATGTATATATATTATGTGTTTACATGTAATAATATGTATTTATATGTATCTATTTTGAGTGTTTACTTCGACAGTGCTCAATACCAAGGAAGAAGTAAGTAGTATGTTTTGCTACGTAAATGTTCCACCGTTTAATCCGCGTGAGTATCTGCCAGACTTTTCTCTCTCTCTATTTATCTCTATCATTCTTTCTCTCTCTCTCTCTCTCTCTCTATATATATATATATATATATATATATATATATATAAAGCGTTTTTTCGATAAAGTGTTCTTCTTCTTCTTCTTTTATTATTATTATTATTATTATTATCATTTTATATGTATGCATATATCTTAGAAAATTATATAATATATAGTGTATTATTAACAGTATTTGCATAAGCAGAGCTCATTATCTAATTGTATCTTTGATTTACCTGTGTAAATATATATATATATATATACATATATATATATATATATATATATATATATATATAACAGGTAAACAACAGAAGCGAATCTCTTTAATTTCCGCATAAAACTAAAGGCTACACTCTAACCATAAACGTGCGCTCATGTACTGGGCTATGTTTAATTGAATACATTTTTATATTAAATTTACTTTTTTTTTCGTTTTCGGTACCCTGTTGATTCTGCCTAAATCCTTCATATTTCCTTCTTGTCAGCTTTTTATTAATGTCGGTCCATTCGCATGTTGTGTTCTTGCTGTGGGTACTCGTATTATTGGTGGGGGTGCCTTTAATTTAAAGAAGAATAAAGATTAAATGGAGGCTTCATGTTGTTGTCTTTCTAGATAAAAATATGTAGTAATGAAACAGTAATCCGTATGCGAAATGAGGCCACCGAAAGAAAAAAAAAGGGAATATAAAAAGTAGAGAATAAGCACGTTAGGGAGGACGAGCTAATGAGTGATATGTACGACGTTACGGCCGTTACGAAACGTCATGCATGACGGAAGAATGAATAAATGAATGGCATCGTTCAAAAAATATAATAAATGAGAAAGAACCGAGTTATTACTTGACCTATGTTCCTTGAGACATACTCTGCTACAACATTTTAGGACTATGTGTGTAAACGGTTAGTAGTCTTATATCGCAGGATCCTCACACAGTTACATAAACAAAGCACGGGACGAGGAGGAACTAGGGAACAACAATGGCGGCGCGGAGACAAATATTGTTTGTGGGCAAAATGTTCAGAGCCGTATTAAACACACATCGGGGTGTCAGAACACATCCACTCCCACACCACATCAACAGCATAACCCGCAAATCATCCGGGGGAAAACACATTAACTGCATCAACTAAATTAGGAGTGGAAATATTAATAATACACCTGACAACCCCTCTCGCATGCACTTCATACATAAATAGTTAGGTCACGGAATACGGTTGCGACGTATTTCCTACATAAGCTCATTCGCAATGTTTACAGCTTTGATGGGATATATACCACTGAATATACCTCCAAATAAGCGAATCCCTGATGTGTGGTTAATTACGGAAAACTAACACAAATAAAAAATAAGACAGCCATTTTTGCCTCGAAGCCGCTATGTCCCCTACTACGTCAGCGCTCGCTGTATAAATAAGCCGACCGTCAGAGAAAACAGTCAGTTACCGGCAGATTGCCAACCAGAGCGGATCGCCTCGCTCACGGTATCAGCAGCAGCAGCAGCCAGGCCAGTTCTCTTCAACCCTTTCCAGCAGCAGCATCAGCCACAGCCGTTCCCCTCAGCTCTTTCCAGCAGCAGCCACAGCCGTTCCCCTCAGCTCTTTCTAGCAGCGGCAGTAGCAGCCACAACCATTCCCCTCAGCTCTTCCTAGTAGCAGCAGCAGCAGCCAAAGCCGTTCCCCTCAGCTATTTCCAGCAGCAGCAACAGCCGATCCCCTCAACTCTTTGCAGCAGCACCAGCCACAGCCGTTCCCTTGAACTCTTTCCAGCAGCAGCAGCGGCGGCAGCGGCAGCTCCCCTCTTGGCGACAGCAGTTGATTCAAAAGTGCTTGGTCACCTATCACTGTTTGTTCCCTGAGGCCTACCACCAGAGGACTCCACCTCTCTTCAGCAGCTCCCCTCTCGGCGACAGCAGTTGATTCAAAAGTGCTTGGTCACCTATCACTGTTTGTTCCCTGAGGCCTACCACCAGAGGACTCCAAACTACCATAATACCTGGATCCCTATTCCGGCCTTCCTGACGCCTAGTAGACCGTGTATACCAATTCACCTTGGCCCTCAATAAATGGTTTGAACTGAATTACTTCGTTTGTTCTCCTTGCTTCCATACGCTCGTATTATTATATAACAGAAGTTACAGTAATTCCACGAACAATTTCACTTCTAGGAGAAAGCTAGTTATATTAACCTAAATAAATATGCATGTATGCATGTAAAGAAAGATAGGAATAAAAACAGATTTATGTCCATCGATCCATGCAGTTTCTAACGGTGCTATATTTTGTCAGATACTCTTGTATTTGAACTCTTAACCCGATCTTATTCAAAATATAACCGCTATTTATCTACTTCATCCCATGTGAACGGACATTCATAGGCCATTCTCCACATGTCCATTGTCTTCTCCTGACACTTCCGGTGTAAACACTCCAGAATATACTCGGTAACTTCTATCGATTGACCAACAGCAAGGAAATTTTGTCCATACACATCAACATGTGCCAATATCTATACCAGCAAATCTACACACACGTTATTAAACAATCTCGTATCAATGTTTTATATTAGATCTCTACACATATAAAATACTATACACTTATCAGTATATATGTTTAATAATGGCATAGTTAAGTGAATTATGGTGATATTCTTATATAAGAAGGGACCTGCTTGAGTGGAAAAGTTTGAATGACAGTTTAATGATCACATCCTTTCGATCCCCGTGGATTGTTAGACTTTAATAGATAAGACATTTCGGAGGAGGAACATTCAAACTATGGAAAACACACAGTATTATTAGATTTAGTCAAACGAGTCATTTGTTTATCTCTTTCTCTCTTCCATACTTTTAGAAACACGGCCCGTCATTCAGGCCTATTCTGTCATTAATGTACATATTTTAAATAAAATATTTCATAAATAAAACATAGGCGTCCGAATAATGTTGTAGTTTTCAAAAAGCAAGGATCTAGACTAGACGAGTTCACAGATGTATAAGAGGTTATACATGCACCAATACCTGCAAATATAAGAACACTGTTTGTTCCATTGTGTGTTATATAAAAGCCTAAACAGAAAAAAAATGGTAGCACTTTGAATTTTATGCAGAACGAGAGATAAAAATTAAAATATGTGTACTGTTAAAATTGATGGTGATTTTGCAAATTTCATTCGTACACTGATAGAAAGAGGTGCCTGATTTAAATGGGGCAAAATATGTGTCAATAATGTAGTTTTTCTATTGATGGCAATGGACAAGCTAGTATTTCCCGTAAATCGACTAGAATATTTGAACAACCTTCTTGTTTTATACGTTTAAATAAATTTATATACGATAATACAGTTGAGAAAAATTCATGAATGTATTTTAAACTAAATAATCCTTGTGTTAATTCTCAACAATTAAACGTAAACATATTCGACATTAGTGCTGAAGAAATGAGCGTTGCTAAAAACATAATAAACCATCTATTAGCTAATATGATTATATGAATAATGCAGTAATACATTCATCGTAGTTAATTGCTCTCTGATGCAGATTATAGTAGCTTAGTTTTCTAAAAAAATTGCGAATAGTTTTCTTCATGTGAGCTATGAGGCAGTAGATGTTCGGTAAATAGGAAACTTGAAATACTCAAGTACTGCACACATGAACTGAACTAGAAAGGGATATCAGTTGTTTAACTTTTAAACATTTTTAGCAAAAAAAAATTAATGTGAACACTGGAATAAGAGAAAAATTAGAAACCCCCGAAAATGCTAAGTAATTAACTGTCGTTTAATCTATAGTATCCTTCCATTATTGCTTCTGGTGCTTTTTTTTAACCTTCTGCTATACATGAAGAAAACGAATTCAGTGTAATCGTCGCATAAACTTTAACGTTCGCAAATAATATTCAACGGCATTTTTATCACAATCCCCTTTACATCGTTATCTATAAGAAGTGGTTTTGCTGTCCTAAAATAAATGCTTCGTATTTATAAATTCAAAGGACAAAGTCGAGATAAATCTGATGGAAGAAAGAAGACATTTATTTTAGTTGACTTTCATTACAAAGCACTGATCAGTGATAGAGGACAGAGATGGAGTGGTAATCACTGTAAATCATATTTTGTCAGTCCAACGCATTGTTTACGTCTCCAGGGCATACACCACAAATGAAGTTTCTCTTTAGTAACCCCTCTCTCTCTCTCTCTCTCTCTCTCTCTTTAATCTAAGTAACGTCATATGCGTTTCTATTCTTTCTTATCGTCTTGCAATTTTTTCTAAAGTGGTAATAAGTTTGAGCCAGGAAAAAGTTTCAATTTCTGTGTTATAACAACTGATTGTTATTTTATACTAGCAGTTCAGCCCAGTTTTGCTCGGGCCCTATGTGCTCTTCATGACTTGCCCTACGTGTAAATATATATTTTATGTAATATTTAAAAATGTTAGACCAACATTTGTCCGAGTAATTTCGTAGAGACCGCAAAGGCTATTTTTTAAAAAATTTGACCCCAATTCTAACCACTTAAGATTTATTATATTAATCTCAAATCAAAATACAAACTTTTACCCAGGCCCAAGTTACTTTATATCTTAAATTTTAAGTCTTTAGACCCAAAATTGGTGGGGGAATTTGGTAGAATCTGCAAAGGTCATGTCTTTCAACTTTGAATTTTTGCAGCAGAATTCTCGCCCCCAAACTGATTAAAATGCTTTCCGCGTGTCTGATTACCGTTATGTACAAATTTCAAATGTTTGCATCCAAATTTGACTGAGTAATTTGCTAGAAATCTTTCGAACTTTGACCCTTGGTAGCTCAAATTCTCGATCCAAACCTATTACAAAGCTTGCCCTATCTCTAATTAGCCTGTATGTAAAATTTCAATTCTTTAGACCCTAGATTCGCTGAGTAATTTAGTAGAGACTGTAGATTTTAAATGTTTTTCTAAGTTTGGCCCCTATTTTAACCCCAAAATTAGCGGAGGAATTTAGTAGAGTTTTCAAATCGTTGAACTTTGACCCCTTGACAGCCACATTTCTGGTGGAAAACTGATTAAAAATATGTTCCCACATCTCAATATTCCTTATGACTAATATCAAATCTCTAGACCGAAAATTGACAGAGTTATTTGCTAGGGAAATGCACACAGAGACACACACACAGCGACATATTCACTTTTAATGATATATAGATCAGTGTATTCATAAGCCTACACACACACACACACATACATATATATATGTACATGTATACGTAAACATATATTTCCATATATATGATTCTGTATACACACACGTGTATATATATATATATATATATACATATAAATATTTATATATATATATATATCGCTATATTCAGTCGCTCTGATGAGTCGTAGACGACGAAACACGTGACAGTGGATAATCACATTTTGAAAATAATATATATATACCGCTCCCCATGTGGGGGTACCAAATAGGTTAAAGGGAAAATTATTCCCAGCTGACATTTAGGTAAAAATGCGCTTTCATAAATAATTGAATTCATTCAAAACATATCGCTAACACCCAAACAAACAAGATTTATATATATATATATATATATATATATATATATATATATATATATAAATATATATATATGTATGCATATATATAAGGTTATATATAAATATATATTTGTAGGTTATATATAAATATATATATATATATATATATATAAGGTTTTTAATAAGTGTACGCTAAATATATTACATAATAAACAAAAGGCAAAAAGGAACAATTATCCTCACATAGTCGACGGAAATTTGATGACCTCGTTTACCTCTAAACTACTTATGTGTGCTAATTAAAGACAATTCTAATTAGAGCAAATCACATTAAATTATAGTTTGTCCTTAATGAGTTCTGATATAACCAGATATCTAACAAAACTCATCAAACTCTCAAGAATGTCAGTAACATATCGATAAATATATACTTGGTAGAATAAAAGAATATGCCATGTGTGTAGACTGCACCGACCTCCCATTTAATTCCATAGCATGAAATTACTTTATTACACTTCTGATGATATAAGTATGTAATGAGCAAAGTTTTGCTCGGTATCAATATTAACATTATTGGATTATTAATATCGCGAACAGGTTGAGTCAAAGAATAAATACAAAATTACGTTACTTCAAAAGGTCAAAATAGATTAATTAAGCTATCAATATATAAGACTCTTTCTTCATATGAAAACGCAGATGCAGCTAAACAATTTATTTAATTTCTCAAAGGCTTATATTATATAATATACTGCGATAAGGAGAGAAAATAGAAAGATGTACAGTTTCTTTCTCTTTTCAATGTGCTGTTCTACAGACAAATAAGCGTCGAGCCGTTACTATCCTAAAATGTCTAATGTCTAGTAGTAAGAAAAATTTCTGAATTACTAGAAAAAAATCGTGATTAGCTAATGAGGAAAGAAAATTCCACAGCGAAGACAAAGAGTATACGCTACTCGAATGTTAATTGCAATTTTTGAAGTCTATTATATATATATATATATATATATATATATATATATATATATATATATATATATATATATATATATATAAGAGTCAATAGTTAATAAAACATGTTAAAAAAAACTTTGAAAAAGAGTTAAACACATATTTTATCTGAAAAGGAAGCACTTAATAAGTGGATTGACTTTAATCTGCCGAGTTTCGAAGAAATACTTTCCTTCTCATCAGGGGGTAGGAATTAACAAAATGCGAAATCGGATTTTGCATACAAAAGTATTTGATGAAACTGTAAGTAAGTCGAAGATCTTACTTGATAATAGAAAGATAAGCAGAGCGAATATGGTGAGGAAAAAGGTGATTTCACGTGAATGGATAGTCTGGTAAAAGATAAATTAACCAATGGCAGAAAATCCAAAAATATAAATCCAAGAGAGTTAATTAAATGTTTATTATTATTATTATTATTATTATTATTATTATTAGTAGTAGTAGTAGTAGTAGTAGTAGTATTAGTATTATTATTATTATATACATGCATATATATATTATATATATATATATATATATATATATATACGAATACAATGAAACTATAACGAATGTTATTCCTGCATGTTGTGTAACATATATGTCAAATAAATAACTCTCTCTCTAGTTATCAATCTATCTATGTATCTATCTATTTCTTTCTATATAAATATATATATATATATAGATATGGTGGCGCCAAAAAGAAACCCCGTAAGTTTAAGCAAAATTGAACGTAACTGTTGAAATACCCTATACATAATTTGATTAGACTTTTATCCTTTTATAATTTTACCTGTGTATATTTGACTTTTAATGGAAGTATCCTAGTGGTCACGCCATTTAAAAAAAACTAACTTTAAATCGAGAAGGCAAACGAAATCCAGCATAGAGGAAAATTGTTATTTAAATTTAACTTTAGAACAGTAAGTAAACACAAATACAACAGGGGCACAATTAACTACTTATGCTATATTCTAGTCTGCAATCATTTGGGTATTCCCTTTAATTAGTTTTCGACAATAATCCAGTGAAAAGGCATCCCTCTTCTCTTTAATTTTTGTTCAAAGTTTTTCCAGATTAAAAATTTTCTCATGGCGTAGCTCTTGCTTGATGTAATTCCATACATTTTAGATATCATTGAGGTCTGAATATTGTGCAGACCAGTTCAAACACAGAATATCACGCTTTTCAAAAGACTTCTTGACATTGACAGATGTGCGAATCAGAGCATTAACATTCAAATTCTATCACATGTGGTGAAAAAATACCCATTTATAATATTAATATACTTGGTCGAATTAATTTTACTTGCAAGGTAACTGTAGGCTCTGAAATATTCGCACAAATACCGCCTCAGGTCAAAACCGAATTTCTACCACGTTTCAGCGTTTCAATTGTGCATCTATGGTTTTAATTATTCGTTGTTCCTTTGACGAACATGCTGCCTACCATCACTGGCTATGCCATTAAACTATCTTTAGTTGCAAAAATCATTTTGGACCAATATGATAGTTCATGAGCTTCATTGCATCTGACGAAATTCAGACGGCGTTTCCATTTTGTCTAGAAATCATTGGCTTGCGTTTTGCGACGCGGCCTTGCAAATGAACTTCCTTCAATCTATCATTAACTGTAGAAAAAAGAGCACTTTTTAATAAGATTACAATGTTGTTGGATGTGTATAGCTATTTCAAATAAATGTCTGATGCTGTGGATTTTATAGCATTGGCTTGCCTGTGAGAACTAACACTTGGGCGACCAGATTATTGACCGTACACACATTCTTTTTTTAGTACTTTAGCACAGCCATTCGTATGGTTTTCTCATCACATTTCAATCTGTGGCCGATTTCTTGATTGGATAACCCAGAAAAGTGGAGATAAATAAGCTTGCGTATTTTTAAAATAAGTTTTCGTTATAATACCTTTCTTTTATATATCATTTTAAGAGAGTTTCTCGCTCTTTCTAACCGTGTAAATTACCATCGTTTTAAAACACCTGTCTTCTGTCCAGAACGTTGAACAGAGGATAGAAAAAAGCACATCTGCAAAAAATTGTATTGAATTAAATTACAAATGCAAAAAATTTTATTAAATTTTTTGGTCTATATGTTTACGGTATTTTATCACCTGCAATATTACAGCAATTCAGTTTGTTATGTAAACCAAAAAAAAAACAAAAAAAAAAAACAAGAAAAAAACAATGCCGGCAAAAAGAAGGTCCGCAATTTTTTCAAAAACTTCAAATTTGAGCTAAATTTAATGTGACTGTTAAAACAATCTCTACGTCAATTTGATTCGCCTTTTATTACTCTATATTTTTACCTGTTCATACAGGGCGACCAAAAACAAAACGCCCCTTATCCTAATTAGGCCCCGTTCCTTAATGTTTTGTCCGAATGAAATGAAACTTTGGTCATAACTAGTTTATTATATTCAAAATATCACATCAAATCATAAGGGTATTTGGCCTTTTTTCTCCGTTCTACAGCATATGTTCTAGGTGCCCTCCATTTAGCTTTTGTTTTTTTGGGTCACCCTGTATTTGACATTTACTTGAAATATTCTAGTGTTTACGTCAATTTTTAAAAAATAACTTCAAATTGAGGAGAAAAATGAAAGTCCGCAGCAACAAATTCGCTTAAAACCAGCTTAAATTATCGCCCCTAAATTTAAATATCAACCAACAAGCAACTAAGTGTCTCTAATCGTAAGTGCTGTTGTTCCAGGTAATACAGCGTAAAGTTTATTCCACATGTTTGATTTTCTCCTAGTGATCATTAGAAGCTCATTAATGTCCACCTTTCTGCTTTATTCGATCGGGAAATCGGCTGCATATGTAAATGTGGTGAGAAAACGGTACGAAAGACTGTGCAAAAGCACCAAAACACCGGCTGTGTTCGTGATGCCCCTAAATCTCGTCGTACTAGAGTTACTTCTCACAGGGAAGACAATGCTATCGCAGTCTTAGAAATAGATTTGAAACGGCTCCGCAAATCCAATAACAGTGCAATCTTATTAAAAATGTTCGCTTTCTACTGTCAAGAACAGATTAAAAGAATTTAATTTGCGAGGATATGCTGTAAGAAGCAATCCAATGATTTCTGTAAAGAACAGAAAGCGCCGTCTGGACTTCGTCAGATGCAATGAAGATCATAACTTTCATATTGGTCAAAAGTGCTTTTTAGCGACGAAACTAAGTTTAATAGGCCAACCAGTGATGGTAGGCAGTACGTCCGTCGGAGGAAAAACGAGGGATTTAATCCTAGGTGCTCAGTTTCAACCCTCCAAGGTGGTCGAGGTTCAGTTTTGGTGTGGGGCCTTATTAGTACCAATGGTTCAGGGCCTATAGTTCGTTTGAAATGTCGAATTAACTCGACCAAGTACATTAATATACTAACTGATAATTTTCTACCCTACTTTGGTCGGGACGTGGATGATAATCTCATTTATATGCAGGATAATTCTCATATCCACACAGCTGGCAATGTCAAGAGGTTCCTGGAAGAGCATGGTATGCGTTGTTTGGATGAGCTTACACATTCTCCAGGCCTCAATTATATCGAAAACGTATGGAATTACATCAAGCAATAGCTACTCAATGATAAAATTTAAAATTTGGAAGAACTCTGGACAAAAATTAAAGAAAACTGGGATGCCCCTTCACCGGAGGTTTGCTGCAGTCGAATTCAAGGAATTCCCAAAAGATTGCAGTCTGTCAAATTGCATAAGGTCTATGCTACTAAATATCAACTAGTCTATTGTGTTCCTGTTGTATTTGTGTTGCATTAATGTCCTAAAGTTAAATTTAAATAACAATTTTCCATTATGCGGACTTTCATTTTGCCGCCTCAATTTGAAGTTATTTTTTTTTTAAATTGACATGAACAACAGAATATTTCAATTAAAACACAAATATGAACAAGTAAAATTATAGAAGAATAAAAGGTGAATCAAATGAGGTATAGTTTGTTTAAACAGTTACATTAAATTTAGATTAGATGAAAAAATTACAAGTGCGGACTTTCTATTTGCCGTCTGTATATATCTGAGGAAGATCGAATGATGTGCTTTTGAAGGAAACATTCTTGTTTTTTTTTCAAAAGTCTTTTTGTATTCCTACACGTCAACACACAGGAAATAAATACAGAAAAGATATAAACATTCATATATTTTCCGTATTGATATTTTATTCATACATATATATATATATATATATATATATATATATATATATATATATATAAATAAATATATATATATATGTGTGTTTGTTTGTGTGTGTGTGTTTGTGTGTGTGTGTGTGTGTTATATACGGAGATATTTTTGGTAAGATGTGGCTCTTGTGTGCGTAGTATAGTAAATTTAAAAATAGAAAAAAAATCAATGTGTTGTTTTGGAAGGTTCTCATGTGACTTGTAGACTAAACTGTTTAAAATCCCATGATTAGAATAAACGAGGATCTTGAGGGAAGCGAAAAACATCACTTGGGCAGGATTATCGAACGGGGGGGGTGTGTAGGACGTAGTTTGCGCAAACTTGTTTCGATCACCGTCACCAGAAACCCCCCTCCGACCCTGTTGAGGGTCCGGCGAACAAACCCTCGACCGCCCCCTCGAAACCCTTGGCCAGTACCTTATCTCTCTGGTGTTTTGAGCATTGGAAAGTGTGCGGGGAATAAAGATGAAGGGATGGGCTTATAATGTTTCAATCTATCATATTCGCGAACGAATCGAGGCTGGCAGCTGCCCGGATTCGCAAGAGAACACGTCAGTTTGAATCCAACGCAAGAGATTTATCAGATTTGAAAACACATCAGAGAAGATCAACACGCAGTCGTGGCGGACGGTGTGGTGAACACTGTCCTGTACGCTCACTTAGTTTCCCTTTATCGTTCATTCTTCTCTATTCAAAATTGTTATCGATTGCTTTTTCTCTTTGCTATCATGCTTTCTTTCTTATTACTATTCATATATTTATATTTCTCTCTTTCAATGGCCTTTAAAATACACTTTCTCTCTGCATCCCCCTCTCTCTCTCTATCTGTCTTCTCTCTCCATATCAATTTCCGCTTTTTTAGTTCCTCCTCTATTTGTTCTATTAATTAACGTATATATATATATATATATATATATATATATATATATATATATATATATATATATATATAAGTATATATATGTTTGTATATATATATATATGTGCATATATATGTATGTATATGCGTATATATATGTGTATATATATGAGTAAATATATGTGTATATATATGTGTATGTATATGTATATATGCATATATATGTGTATATATATGTGTGTGTATGTACGTATATATATATAAGTATATATATGTTTGTATATATATGTGCATATATATGTATGTATATGCGTATATATATGTGTATATATATGAGTAAATATGTGTGTATATATATGTGTATGTATATGTATATATGCATATATATGTGTATATATATATGTGCGTATGTACGTGGGTATATATGTGTGTATATATGTGTGTATATATGTGTATATATATGTATATATATTTGTATATATGTGTATATATATGTATATATGAATATATATATGTATATGTATATATATATGTATATATATGTATATATATGTATATGTATATATATATGTATATATATGTGTATATGTATGCATATATATGTGTGTATATATATGTGTATATATAATTGTATATATATATATATAGGTATATATATCTATATATATATATATATATATATATATATATATATATATATATATGAAATCGGTATTTTAAGTAGCATTTTTTCATTCAAGCAAATATTATTCAATGCAACGGAGGGTCTTCGCTTCATGATCCTTTTTTTTTTCGTTTTTTTGATTTTCCATATATTTTTTTTTTACCAAATCAAAAGTATTAATAAAAAAATCCACATTAGTTGCTGTCACGAGCGCCTTCGATTCGTCCTCGAATAATTTAATTGTATTGAACTAAAACCTCGGGGAAGCGAAAATGAGAATTAAAAGTCAAATATACAGTAAACGGTACTTTTACTTCAAGAACTGAAGATGATTCCTGGACGAATAGAAGGCGCTGGTGACAGCAACAATTATGGAAGTTTTATTAATATTTTATTAATATTCTGATTAGTTGACAGTTTATTGCATACCCAAAGAAAAATGTTTACAATATTGTTTGGTTTTAAAAGAAGATATATATATATATATGTATATATATATATATATATATATATATATATATATATATATATATATATATATAAAGAGAGAGAGAAAGAAAGAGAGGGAAAGATAGAAATAGAGCGACAAATAGATATATATATATATATATATATAATCACACACACATATATATGTATATATATATATATGCGTGTGTGTGTACTACATTTAATCACATAAATTAATATACAAAGATATAATTTTCTGCGTAAATTTTTAGTATTTACTGAAACAGTGTTCAATACATAGGTAGAGCTGGGTAGTAAGTTATGAAAATATATATATATAGTAATTAAGCTACACAGACAATTGCGCGTTTGATTTGAGAATTAAACGCCAATTATCTGTGTAGATTAACTGATATATATATATATATATATATATATATATATATATATATATATACATATATATATATATATATATATATATATATATATATATATTACATATGGGTGTTATATACATATATATATATATATATATATATATATATATATATATATATATATATATATATATATATAATTCAGAATAAAATTATTTAACAATAAACTGGTATGGAAACCTGTGATTACATGTCTTAAAATAGATTTTGGAGTGGAATTTTAAGCTCATGTTCTATAATAATAATAAAATATTTAATATATAAAACTATATGTTTATTAATAAAAATATCCACCGGACCTATATATTATTTTTTTTACCGGACTCATTTTATAAGCGAAGAAAATTGTTCCAGGAAAATGCCTTCTTCCGAATATTATCTTGTTATGTGGATTACTTAAAATACCGATTGGATAACTTTACCGTACTGCTATCAAAGGCATTCACTCGGATTTTACCATGCAATTTTGATGTGAATTGTATATCCTTAACTTCATTTACTCTATGATATTTAAATACTTAAAAAAACTTTTAATTATGATTTTCCATATCTCACTCGCTTTAGCAACTAAGGTGTATGCCATTATAACTATTTGCTAATATTGTCTCTTCTGAAGAGATGGTAGATATCGGAATCCTATAGGATAAAAGTTATAATATTTCAAATGTATTCTTTGTTTTGTATAGAATAATACATATCTTTTCATTTGAAATGTAATCATTTCACGTCATAAATTTTAAATTTATTGATTAACTAAAATTATATATATATATATATATATATATATATATATATATATATATATATATATATATATATATGAATTGGTGAAATATATTAATCACGTTGTCATTGGAGGAAAGAAAAAATCAAATTAATATTACGATTGCTTCGGAAACGATATCCCTTTATCTATTCATTATTTACAAATAAAACCATCGAAAACTAATAGAAAATATTTATGGATATCGTCTCCTCCTCGGCTGATAAGTTTGAGAGAAACCACCTTCTTTTTCCTCGCATAAATAATATATATATATATATATATATATATATATATATATATATATATATATATATATATTGTTATGTTTAACGTTCATGTTCTTCGCCAACTGTTATGTTTGCAGCTTGAACCAAATAACGTATAAGACAATAGAATGAAGACTCAACAATCAAAGGTACATCAATAAGAAGTGTATAAGGAAAAGTATATTTACAGTATATTTACATATTAGTTGCCAAGTAAGACAGCCTTTGCTGCAGAATATATCTGCTCTCGGCTCGGCCTTCGGTGGCTTCTGGTTAACCCACCCTCAGACTAACCGAGTCTTGCTATTTATGTGTAATATTATCCATATATGTAAATGGGTGGGTGCCACCACAAACCCCTCCTCCCATGATTTGAAATCACACACATTTTAATATCTTTTTTTCTTTGGATTTAATATTAATCGTTCATTAAACTTTTTTTCTACCTGATCTTCGGGGCTCAGGTGTATATTGAGGCGGTTCCAAATTAAAGGATTCGTATATGATGTCCATGGTTTCCTCCTATAAAACTGCTGTTGTATAATCACTATCTTGAATGTGGCGTTTTTTAATTTGGTTCAGGTGCTTTTTTATGTATATTTTGTTGACCTTTAATCATGTATGTACAATCACCAATGCGTTTATCCACTACTCCACATTCCCAGTGAGAGGTGTTATTCCTGTAGCACTTGAAATATACTCGATTTCTCGAGTTATATTTCTTTTTTATCATTTGTGTAGTGTTTCGGACAATTGCCTCTTTTGGCATAGTTTATCAAACGCCGAGTTCACCTTTCTGGCAAACATTAAATCAGCTGGTGAAATGTTTGAAGGTGTATAAGGGTGCGGTGTTATCCTATATATTTGCAAAAATTGTTGCAAAGCTTTTTCCGTTGGTATCCCAATGGATTTTTTCAACGCTCGTTTTAACGTGTCCAGGAACCTTTCCGCGTACGGTACGGAGGAGTAGTGATATGCATTACTTGGAACGTGTCAGAAAATTCCTTAAAGTCTGTGGATGTGAATTGAGGTACATTGTAAGTGTCCAATGTGTCTGGTACACCAAATCGTGCAAATGACTAGTGTAGGAATCCTATTGAGTTGTTCGTTGTTGGATTGCTGCAACGCATTACCTCACGCCATTTTGTATCACTATCTACTACAATTAAGTAGTAATTTTCCCCTACTGGACCAGCGAAGTCCATGTGGATTCTCGACCATGGGTGGTCGGTTTTCGGCCAAGGTTTGTGTACTTTAGGTGGGGATTTTGCCGCTAACTGGCATTCTTTACATCTATTTATTGTTGTAGCTATGTCGATTTCCATGTTACGCCAGTATACGTAGCTTCTCATTAGAGACTTCATCCGATTTATCCGCGGATGTCCTGTGTGGAAGTCTCTCAAAATCCTCTTCTGCAACGTTTTAAGTATTACTACTCTGTCGCTGTATAATAACACATCGGTATGTGTGGAAAAAAATTCCTGAACCTTTTTGTCATTTATCATTTTTTCTTTTATATCATTTATGTATTCATCTTTATCGGCTTCTCTTTTAATGTCCAACAATGTTACCGGTAGTCGTTTAATGATGTTTTCTACCATATTTTTAACTTCGACATTTGTTCGAATTCCTGCAAACACTGATTCTTCCAAATTATGTTTTTGTGGTATCAGTCTTGAAAGTCCAACCGCATGACAAATCTTTTTCGATGCTAGATGTTGTAGCTGGAAATCGTAATTCAGTAGGACTGTACCGCAGTGCAGCAATCTATTTGCGGTGTATACAGGCAATCCTTTTTTTGATCCGTAGATTGTGAATAATGGTTTATGGTCAGTTTCAAGTATAAAATGTCTACCATATAAATATCGGTGGAACTTAGTCATTGAAAAGTTTATACTCAACGCTTCTTTTTCAATCTGTGAATACGCCTTCTCTGCCTGAAGCAGAGTTCTCGAAGCGTGAGCTATCGGCTTTCTAGATCCATTGGGCATGATATGTTGAAAGCATGCTCCTATGCCGTAGGAACTAGCGTCACTAGCGACGACTATATTTAATTTTGTGTCATAGTGAGTTATAAATAATTCAGATGTTAGTGCGCTCTTTATTTAGTCAAAAGCGGTTTGACATTCTTGCGTCCAGTTCCAAGGTGCGTCCTTTTTTAGCAGCTCATTTAAGGGAGCTCGCAACTTATGCATCCCTTCAATAAAAGATTGGTAATAATTTACGGGTCCTATGAAACTCTGCAAAGCTGTTACGTTATCAGGTGCTGGCATGTTTGTTTTTTATTGCCGCAGATCTTTCCAGGTCTGGACGTCGCCCATGTTCATTTATTATATGTCTAAGTTACTTAACACACCCTCAGACTAACCGAGTCTTGCTATTTATGCATAATATTATCCACATATGTAAATATGTAAATGAGTGGGCGCCACCACAACACACACACACACACACATATATATATGTATATATATATAGAGAGAGAGAGAGCGAGAGAGAGAAATTTATTACTGTGAGTCCAGAATGAGTTTACATATTGTTTCAACTAGAGGAAGATCCTCAAAGAGAGGAAATATCCAACTAGCATCGTCAGAATTCATAGATGGACTAAGTTATAAAATCAAATAAGAATGGAAAAATCGGAGATGAAGGGGAGTTAGAAAAGAAGGGGGAGTGGAGGGGAGAGGACGTTGGAATTTAAAGTAGTAGGAGTGTATATGTATAGTGTATACTCTGGCTACACATTGAGCACTGGTATATATATACATATATGTATATATATATATATATATATATATATATATATATATATATATATATATATATATATATATATATATACAAAGGTTCAACAGCTATGTTTAATTCAATAGGCTAGTAAAATTTTTGTGTCGTTCCCAATCTTATTCAGAATATATTACTTTTTTTCTCGATCCTTTCTCTTTTTTATGATTATTAAATGAATACAAGGATATCGTTTCTGAAACGATCATACACATAAATTTGATTTTGTTTTTGTTCTCTCCATGAAAACTTGATTAATAATTTCACAAATATTCATCTTTCTATTAACAATAGATGTTGCTAATTGCACCTGTTTAGTTTGTCATATACCAGGCAAAACAGCGAGCACAGAACGTTTAAATATATTGAACTGAGGTCTTGCTCTTTTAAACTCTGGTTTATTTTAGTTTTTTTTTTGTTCAGCATACACATCCAAACACCCGGGCAACGCCGGGCCGAAATGCTAGTATATCTATAATATAAAGCTGAATGTATATGTGTGTATGTGTGTGTGCGCGCGTGGGGATCTGGCCACGAATAGGCTCCTATATGGTTGAGTAGTTGAAAAAACTGATTGCATATAATGATAGAAGGTGTATCGAGACACAGGAATGGGTATGTTTGATCTGGCAGAACGGTGGTTTAGTAAATTGTGGGGTCTGCGTTCGGGCCTGGTCAACAAAGTATGGAAATAAACATTTTAAAACTTAAAAAAAAAACGTTTACAAATGCTTTTGATATAAACGTACATAATAATAGTTTGATAAGTATGTTTTAACTTAAATAGTGATGATATAATAAAATTGTGGGGTCTGCGTTGCGTCTGACCTCCATAGCATTGAAATAGGCACAGCATTTGATAAAGACTGTTCATATCTATCTGCGTAAGTATACTTTAATAATTATGTTTGAGTTTGAAGAAATATGGTATGAAAAATTATGGGGTGTTCGTTCGCGCCTGACCTCCATAGAATGGAAATATGTCACACAGTTTAACAAGGTTTTTTTTAATATAGATCCACAGAATATTGTGATAAGTGTTTCAGTGTGAACAAGTATAGTATAATAAATAATGGGGTTTATCTATTTTATTTTAACTTTCATCATATTTTGCTTTGGTTTTGATACCCCCAAATTCGAAACTATCTCTTTACAACCCTCCCTTTTCATAACCTATCATACTTTCATAAATCAGAGTCCATTTTCTGTAGGCTGTTTTTGAACCCAGTCGACGACGGGTAGTTTTGCTAGTATATATATATATATATATATATATATATATATATATATATATATATATGTATATATATCAACACTAACTCTTTCCCGCTCTCTCTCTCACTCTCTTTCCCTCTCGCTCTCCCTCTCTTTCCTTCTCGCTCTCCCTCTTTCATTCTCATCTACCTAATATACCTTACTGAACAAGGCAAAAGGTAGATAAAATGTGAAACATTTAAATTAACCCCCCTCTTCTCCTTAGCCCCTCCCTTTTTCTTTTCTTTACCATCCTCTTTCCACCTACCCCTCGCTATATCCATATAGCTCCACCCATGCCTACCTGAATCTGTTACCCCCCCCACACACACAATACAATCTTAACCCTCAAAACTGAAATATTGTCAATACCCGTCTCCCTCCCCCCTTATAATCTCTTACCTCAATCCCCCCTTTTTTCGTATTCCTTCTAAAACACTTCTTCCTAATACTAACAACCACTTCTTTAAGGTCTGACGAGCCTGTTGGATCGTAAACATGGCCCAACATCCGAAACCTATGTAACCAAACAGATAAAACGGTAATAAAAATATAAAACACACTTCTGCTCTGCAATAGTCTTGAGCACTCTCTTCAGATTTTTACTAATTACAAGTTTTACAGTGTATATATATATATATATATATATATATATATATATATATATATATATATATATATATACCTATTTAACAACGATTAGCAATGAAACATTTAAACGGAATCACATAACTTAATCGATATGTTTATTAGTATACTCTCCATATTTCCTGATGAAATCTCTTTATCAAATCAAAAGTACAATAATAATTTTTTCTTTTACATTTCTTTGTATACGCGCAATAATTTTTTCTTTTACATTTCTTTGTATACGCGTTGCCAGTTCGTAAGCTACGCTTATATCATCAGTGAAGTGTGTCACGATTAACGCTAATCGAGAGATTCGAACCCAGGCAACAGAAGTTATGTCCGAACCATTTGGCTACAATCATCCGCAAGAGGTACAGTGGAAATTAAACTTTTTAAATGCTGTTAACGTCAGACTTCATTACAGCTGAAAGTGCTCAACGATATTATTATTATTTACTAAAATAATTATTAAATACCGACACTAATTAATTACTCAAATAAAATTAATATACGAAAGTATAGATTTATGCGTAAACTTTAAGTATTTACTTCAAAAGTGCTCAATACGTAGGTAGAGCTAGTTAGTAATTTATAAAATATATATGTGTATAGGATAGCGATACAAAAATAGTTTTAAAACTAACAAAAACAATAGAAAATAAACAAATAAATAAATTAAATAAACATGAATATACATAAACGATCACACATATATGTATGTATGTATATATATATATATATATATATATATATATATATGTACAAATATCTATATTTATATATAAACTAACAATAAAAAAACTAAAAAATACACTAACCTAGTTTTAAAACAGATCCTTTGTCCGATAAAATGCATGCCCACTGGCTGATAGGATTGGGCGCGGTGGATACTAGAAAGCTGATTGGCTAACTAAAATCTCAATAGGAGAGGAGCATATAAAAACGATAAACAACCACAGAATTCGCGCATAAGCCTGAGGAGTCCTAGAGTGGATGAAATGCCAAATATTCAGTGTAGCTAAATCGCCATGTACATTTTATAAATTACTATATATATATATATATATATATATATATATATATATATATATATATATATATATAGTCTTTGAAGTTTTTAACATTTGAAACCACACAAAAAATTATTTTTTATCATTCATTAAAAAAAACATCTAGTCAGTAAGTCATTTAATCACCTGCAATCACTGCATCAACTCTCAAATTTACTATAATACCAATTTTTATATTTTTTAATATTTTTTAAGGGATCATCAGTTGTTTACCATGAAACACTGTTTCGGGGATTTAAAAACAAAACAGTGTATTACATCATGGCTCCCCAGCAGTGTTGATCAAACACCACCACCCTTAATCTTAGGAAGAAGACAAGTTACAAAAATTTTTTTTTCCCAATTTCCTATTCTTAATTGTAATTACTAACCTTTTCATAGTATAAAAATGAATTTCTTACCTGTGCGATTCATCAATTTCCACATTTAAAATGGATACATTTTTTAATTTTTTAATTTATCAGTCTTGTATTTATAAGATTTGGATTAATCCATTTAACTACTTATCACCCCCACTATAGTTAGTAGTTTGTATATTTACATTCTTATTTATTTAAAATTAGATATATAAAGGTTAAAATATTTTATTTTTCCATATAAAATTTTTTTTTTTTTTTTTTTTTACTATATAAATTTATTATATGTAATTATAAATACATTTATACATTGCTAATATAGTTTTGGATTTCCTTTATCAATATAATCTGGTTTATCTTAAACGATTCAAAAGCATCAGGATAACGAACAAATGCTTTATTTAACTGTTTAAATATTTTATTTTTATCTCCACCTTGTTTTATCATCCTTATTACTAAGCTAGAAACTGGTGGTATAAAATCTGTTAATTTTAGAGTAACGCGAGCTATTCTCAAAAACTCTGACATAATGGTTCCATAAAACACAAAAACGGGGCAGGTGCTATCCTTATGGGGCATACGTACTATTTTAAAGGGGAAAGCGTTTCTTTTATCAAATATTTTATAAAGAAAAATTCCATCCTCAATTTTTATATCTAAATCCAGAAATGTAGCCTGTTGTCCTCTATGTTCACAATTTAATTTTAGTTCGTTTGGATATATAAGATGTTTATTTTTTTCGAATTCATCATTATCGTTTATGCATATAAGGTCATCTATAAATCTCCTACACCCATGAAAGTTATATGTTTTAGATATATCTGTTTTTAATAATGATGACATATATATATACTCGAGTCTATGTAAATACAAATTTGCCCAAAATGGTGCCGGATCCAATCCCATTGGGATACCTATCGTTTGGAGTAATATTTTATTTCCTATTTGAAAATAGCATTCTTTAATAAGATGACTTACAAGCATTTTTAAAATACCTTTAGAAATACTAGTTTTGCTATTTTTATTTTTACACCAGAAAGCATTAGAGTTTGAAAAGTCTATATATTTACCTTTTCCACCTTGAAAAGCCAAATCTACAGTATCTTTTAACTCTTTTATAAGTTTTTCGTGCGGAATTTTAGTATATAGCGTACTAAAATCATAAGTAGCTATAGATTTTGCTTTTATTCTGGAATTTATTTTATCTAATTTTTCTTTCACTGGTTTGGAATTATTTACTACCCAAAATAGATTTATATTACTATAGAATTTACTTTTCAGGTGAAAATTATTTATTTGATTTATAATTAATTTAAATATTTTAGATATAGCTTTACTTAGAGGTTTAGTGATGCACGTCTTTGAACCTACAATAAATCTAGCCCCAACTGGATTTTTATGCATTTTAGGTATCCAATACATACATGGAAGATTTTTGTGTTTATCTTCTAACTTTAATCCTACTTTTTCATTAATAATACTATTATTCAAAATAATACTATCTAAATTACTATTACTTACTTTATAAGTATCCGAATCGTTTCCTATAAGTCCTACTTCTATCAATAACCGTTGTATATAATATTTTTTACATATAAAGGCTATATTGTTTGCCGCTTTATCAATCGGAACTATTACGAACTTTTCTTGAAGTATTTTAAGTTCCTCCCGTATTTCTGAATTTTTTAAAAGAGGATTGGTTTTTCTAGGGCGTTTAAATTGTTTTATATGTTTAACCTTTTTATTTACGCATTCAATTATACTATTTTTCCATGCATCAAACGTAGACTGTGCTAATTTATATTTCTTTACCATAGACATAATAAAACCTTCTAGTGCTTTAGTAACTTCTTTAACGCATTTAGTGTAATTTAGGCATTTAGGTTCTCTATAATTTGGACCCTTACTAAGTAGTTTTCTTAATTTCGAATTATTTACGATATTTAAATCTCCTGTAATTACATGTTTTATCTCATTATTACAGAACGGAGAGGAATTACATTCACATTCTGGAATATTTATATTATTATCTTTTATATTTATATGTTCTACCGTTTTCTTATAATTAAAAATCTTATTGCGTATTGTTGGCCCTAGTTTATATGTAACTATTGGTTTTTGATCTTTTTTCTGGAACTCATTTGGTAGTAATTGAATATTTTTTTGTTTATTAAATATTTTAGGTAAATTTACATCATCAAAACCTTTATTTTCATACAAAACTATACAAACATTTTTAGGTTTCTTTTTTATATCGTTCCCTGGTGGCTTATATAATTTAGTGTCAATTATATCTAGAATATATTCATACCATTGAATGAAATAGTCCTTCTTATATATCATATCAGGTTGTAATAATATTTTAGATGCTATTTCCTTCAAAACTTTCTTTTTTGTTTGATTAAGCAATTTTCTTATATAATTGAACGACTCATAAATTTTATTAATAATTATATCTTTAATTTTACTAAAAAAATCCTCACATGAAATACCTGATTTTCTATTATTTCTATTAACATGAGTTCTATCTCTAATACCGTAGCGAGGCAAAGCTGGATATAATCTACCTATAATTTCAGAATCTTGTAGGTTATTTTTTTTAACTTTACTATTCAACCCATATGGGTAAATTACTCGCATTTTTTTAATTATATCGTCTTCCTTATCCTGACGCATCCTTAGGATATCGTTATCTACATTACCTAGACTATTATATCCATTACATTTAAATTTTTCAATTATTTGCACGGAAAAAGACGACTGACTACAGGTTTCTTTAAAATGTTTAACAACATGAATACATCCCTTAGTGCTAGTCCTATGCAAATTCATGCGTTTATTTAGAGGCATTACAGTTTCTCCTACGTATTGTAAATTACAGTTTTTACAGGACAACAGGTAGACCAAATTTTGGGACCTACATGACAAATCTTCTTTAGAATGATTTACAACATAGTAAATTTTATTAGTCACATTTGACTTATATTCTTTAGATGTTATGAGAATATTACAAGTTTTACATAAGGGTGCTCCACATGGAGCAACCTTAAAATTATTTTCGGCCGAACAAGTCCCATTTGCCACTTCGAAAGAAGGAGTTGTATATGTATATATATATAGGTATATATATATGTATATATATATGTATATATATATATAAGAGAGAGAGAGAGAGAGAGAGAGAGAGAGAGAATTGTTGCCCGACTTACGAGTTGACAGTGGTAACAGACGCCAAATTCGCGAACTTCTCAAGTACCTATTTACTATCCCCCCCCTACGGGACAGAGTTAGACACGGACGGATGATCGGAAGAACGGACACGGATGAATTTACAGGACAACTCTCCTTTTTGTCGGGGAACTAAATAAATATTGACCAGCAAATACAGCGATACACACGGTTTAGTTTCTTTGGAATTTTGCGTTAGTTTTAAATTTTGCGCCTTGTTAACCAACCATTATGTAGTTGTAAGTCTCTTTGTATGTGGAAATGACTTTTTTTTTATTTTTAAAGATTATATAGACATCAATTGAAAGTTCTGTAGGAGATTTTGCAGAGGTCGCTTATTTATTTATTTATTTATTTATTCATATCGTTTTTTTTTCAATATCATGCTTAGTGTGTTATTGATCACGACAATGAAAAGGATAAATATTTCCATAGGCTTCCGTGAGCTTCTCCGTTATTGACGGAATGTTTATTCACAACGGGTTGCTTTCAATAGTTTTTATGCATAGTGACAAACGGTTTATTCCCGGCATCTTATCTATAATTCTTATTACATACAAAAAAAAGTAGAAAGTATGGCGAGACTTCTGACAAAGAGAGACGAATTACTGTTTTTTTTTTTTTTGGAAGGCTATATATGTCAACTGGTTTTTGTTAATATTTTTAATCGGCTAATAATAGTTCCTATCATGGGCGTCTATCCACAGCAGTAACCCATATAATCGTGTTTCATTTTTGACAAGTGATGAGATATTAGTAAGGATTAAGAACAAAACAAAACTGCAATTTAAAATAACGGAGTATAAATAGTGATGACAGAAAATATTATGTAGTAGTAGTGCTATTAAGGGTAAATAATCAGGGTAACAGCATCAAATATGACTTCGTATTTCATATTCTTATTATTGCTATATTGGCTTTCATTGCGAAAATGACACATATTCATCAGATAATTTTGTGGCTATGTGTGTTTATTTTTTTTACGCAGTAAGGATATTTTAACCTGACCCATTCTGATTTTCAGTTTAAGGGTTACTCATTACTAAGGCTTCTGAATTAATGATTAATTTTCATCATACAGAAGTGGATGTATTTTCTTAAGCTTTGGTTTGATTCTCTTCGGATGTTCTGAGTTATTTAACTTTGCAATTTTTGGTTGTTTCGTAGTTTAGATTTGGTTTGATTTATTATCATCCCTCTGCCTGTTCTACAAGTATTTTAATGGTGAATGCTCTGACGAACTGCAAGTACTTGTGCCCCAACGGCATAAATACCATCGACAAACCTGACACGTAACTAAATCGATTCCCCTCACAGTGGAGATCCCTAGATGTAAGAGAGCTTTCTACTCCAGTAGTTTCTTTCCAAGAACCGCTAGATGTTGGAATTCTCTTCCGGGTCCCTGCTTCCCTAACTTTACTGACATGCAGAAGTTCAAGTGTAACGTGAACCGACATCTTGCTGCCCAACTCCTTACATAGTATCCTAGTAGCTTATGTCCCTGATAGTAGCTCCTTACACCAAATTGGCAATTTGCCTTGCTTGGGGTGACAATGTAATAAAAAAAATGAGGTTTTTGGTTAACTTGATTTATTTCGATTTTTTTAAATTTAGTTTTGCTTGTTTTAGTTTGGGTCGATTTGTTTATTTTTATTTGGGTTTGATTAGGTTTGTTTTAATTTGTTTGGATGTAGATTGCTCATTATGATCTATTTTCCTGTGTTGTCTTTCGATTTTATTTCTTTGTATTGTTTACTTATTTCTTTTGCTTAGCTCTCGTTTGTCTTGGTTACTTTGATAGAGTTTGATTATTTTTGTCTAAATTTACCTTTACTGATTTATTTCTTGGTTGATTTCGTTTAGTATGTATATTCTACAACATATAAGGAAATTCAGGATCATTCACCAACAAATTCCCTACTTAGAGCCATATAACTCTACCGTAAAAAAAACTATTCTTCGTCATAAGCATCACCTCTTATCAAGGCCCATATATCACACGAGGATAAGTGGTAAAGAGTGTACAGTAGTCAATTAGAAAATATAGTAATCGTTAGTAATAAAAATTCGATAAATTTTTAACTTAAGTGGAACGGGTCATAAAGAACTTGTTTAAGTTGGACTTGAAGACAACCATACGTAGTCAGCTGGAAAGCAGGCAGAGGAAAGACAGTTCCACAGGCGTGCAATTCTAAGAAAGAAACTTGGCTCATGGAATCTACATTCAGGCTTAGGCACTGATAAACAGTGAGGGAAATTATTAATTGTGTGTTTAGCTACATCAGTCTTTCTCCCGAGTGTTTAACGAGTGGGGACTATAGATTGGAGTTCAGACAAGCACTTGCCATAAAAATAACGATAAAGCATAGACTGAATCGCAACATCTCTTCTGTGAAAAAGAGGATGCAGGGAAGAGAAAACGGCATCCGCTACTAGGCTACAAAGTCTATTTTGAACTCTATCAAGGCAGGACAAGTACTTTCTAGAAGCTCCTGCCAAGATGTGGCAACAGTACTCCATCATTGGACTATCTGGCTCTTATTTAGGTAGAGAATTGCGTCAGCAGTGAGATATCCATTGGATCGATAGAAGCATCCCATCATTTTTTCAGCGACCTTGGCAATGTATTTGATGTATGTGTTCCATTTCAGATCACAAGTAAACGTCAAACCCACCAGCGTGTTAAACATGAATCCTCCCAAGGACAAACCCCATTCATTTCAATTCGATTTCATTAATTTCTCCTTTCCTATTCTGCAAAATTATATGGAACTTTTCTTGTTTACCTATAAGCCATGTAGGTAATTTAACCGTCTTTCATTGTATCATTCAAATAAATCGAACAACCATAAACAAAGTGCATTTATAATAACTTTCAACCCGTGTAACATTATACTACGGTGCTGGTCCAGAGCTGACTGTTATATAGTTGTTTACAAATCTAATGTATATAGAATATTAACGAGCCGAAAAATAATAAATGTTTGTTTATTTCGCCAATTATTTCTAATCTACTTTTCGTGTTTATCCTTCAACTGATAATGTTATTAACACTTAAACTCAAGTGGCTTTCAATTTTAACAGACAGTGAAAGATAAGTATACAGAATCATCTATAATATAAATCTCACCTGACTCTTTTAATGTCTGAATGCATGTATGTATTTTTGTATGTATTTTTATATGTATGTTTGTATGTCTCGCAAAAACGTTCGGCAGAGGCGGCGTATCCTGACAAGATCGCTATCATTTTTAAACTCGACATCTCGAACGACAAAGATCGAAACATTAGGCAAGAACATTAATTCCTTCACCCTAAACTCGGCCATTTTTAGCAAGGAGGGGTAGATTTTTTTCGCCGACATTTTAGCAAGTCATCGTTATCGTTGAATTGACTTCGGTTAATTTCAATGCTTTTGACTTCCGGTCGCGTCATGGAGACCTCGGTTAAGACGTCAGATTTTCTTTTACTTTCTTTTCAGTCTTCGCGTCACGAGGTCTTGCCTTCCTTCTTTACTACCACTATTTTTATTTTGCTCAACACACACCTTCCCACACCCGAGCAACGCCTGTCTCCCATGCTAGTTTTATATAAAAGCCTTAACTATCTGGTGTGCAATCAAGTTATATAACTTTTTTTTTTATTTTCTTACTCTTTGTACTTATACATGAAATAAATACATTTGTAATATAAAACTCGTATTCTTCTATATTCTACTATAAATGTATGAGGAATATCCCTAGCTGAAGTTTTCCATCATAATCTACGCATGTTATCATATTACAGATTGTCTGCCTAGAAAGACATACGTGTTTAATCGAATATCATGGCATTATACCCAGATAATGACAATGGTTTTAAGAAGGAAAGTGATACTAGTAATTTATCTTCATCTCAAATATTCAGACACTAAACCGTTTCATTACCCTTTTCTACTGAGAAAGATTAACATAAATATAGCCCACCTTTCGTTCGCGTACGCATATTTGCTACTTTATAAAATTGAAAATGATAGGTTATAAATTGAAGCGTAATTAACGTACAGATGTGTAAAAAAAATAAGCTTACTTTAATTTAGAAACATAAAGGCGATAGCTATGCCTCATTTAAACATACGCTCATGATCTAATATTAAATTACATATGCGTATGCCTAACATTCTAATTATGTTAGCAAACACATATAGAGTAAAAATAACATGAGTGATTTTTATAATTTGCATAGATAGTCCTACACAGTGTTGAATATAATGTTGCATAGCAGGGACATATTACCGAAAACACATAAAAAACATACACTAAACACATATTTTCTTTCAACATAACTTTGAACAGAAAAATACATCTCGATCTAATTTCATATGCATTTCTTAATACAAACGTTTCTTTTCTTCGTCAGAAGTATTTGTTTAACGCAAAGCAACAAAACTTTTTGACTAAAACGTCAAGCAGAATTTCGCTAGTCACAAGTTGAATAGAGTTCGTTGTTCACAACGCGAGATACACGTCGACGTTCTCTATTCGCATGTTTTAAACCGTTTCTCCCACTCCTCCCAGGGACTCGCCTTTTATAATGTTTCGGGCACACCCAATTTGCAGAAGATAAGACAAGAACGCATTTATATAACTGTATACAACGACGACGACTGTGATTACAATCGTTTTAACACATAGCGGATGCGAATTCATTACTGAAAGAGGGTATTCCGTTAAGACTTTTGAGAAGAGGGCTCAGCTACACTTTGGAAGGAGGGAGTTTCATATTAAGTTCTTTTACAAATAAGATAGACAAAATCACGTTACTTTTCTGGTTGAATGATGACAACGAGCACCAGGTTTACAAAATACATGATGATGTTTATTCTTCCAGCTGGATGATTGATGTTTAGGAATGTGTTATATCGTAGATTATATGAATAACAAGTCATTACTGGGGTTGTACAGAAAAGGTTTATTTAGGTAAAAAGGTACACACATTTCTAAGCGTCCATTGACAGCTTAGTATTAAATTCTGTCTCCCACGTGAGGAGAGTTTGCTTGTCTTTTATAGACGTAACAGTCCATTCATTTGAGGGGTGTTGGATCAGTCCATTATATTACCTTCCTCCCAAGCTAAATTCTTCCCTAGAATTTCGCTTCACCATTTTTTTCTTTTTTGGCTTTGTCCAAAAAATTCAGTTCTTTTTCTTTTTCTTTCACTTCTTAAAATTTGCGTTTGCGAATTTTTGGATTTTGGAGAGTGACTTGTATTTTCAGTTACTGGTGCTTCCTTTTTTGGAGGCTCTATGTGAAAAATGGCATACGGTACTTCCATCGGTACTTTATTGTTTTTAACTATTTCAATATATCGAGGTCTGAGTTGGTTTATATGTTTTTTGTGGGAAAATGTCTGACCTTTTATAATGTAGACCATTCTTCCAATTCTTTTTGAGATTATGCCTTCTTCCCAAAAACTCTTCCCTGCCCGATAATTGTTGAAAAAAAACTTTATCCCCGTCCTTGTATATCTTGTATCGTCCATTGTCTTTTACACTTTTTTTTTTTACTTTTTTACTCGGAATTAACCGGTCGAACACAGAGTGCACTTTTCTGGCAAACATTATTTCCGCTGGGGATAAATTTGCATTTGTATTCGTATTAGGCGTTATCCTGTACACTGCTAAAAATTTCTGAAGACTTTTTTCTTCAGTGTCGATGTTATCGTTGTTTTTTAACGCTCGTTTAAAAGTATCGACAAATCTTTCAGCTTGTCCGTTAGATCGAGGGCTATAAGTTGGTGTTGTGACATGCTCTATGGCCAGTGACTCACAGTAGATCTTAAATTCTTGACCTTTGTACATGGTGCCATTATCACTAACAATTGTTTTTGGTACGCCAAAACGCCCAAATACCTCGTCCAACGCCTTTATTGTGTTTGCCGCTGTAGGATGTTTGAATTTAAAAATTTCTGACCATTTCGACATGCTATCTACTATTACCAGGTAATAATATCCTTTTAGAGGTCCTGCGGAATCTATATGGATCCGCGTTCATGGTATATCTGTTTTAGGCCAAGGTTGCGTCTTAGTGGGCGGCGCTTTTGCTGCTAGTTGGCAACCCTTACATAATTTTATCATTTTTTCTATGTCCTGATCCATTCCAGGCCAGTACGTATATGCTCTCATTAGTGCTTTCATTCTGGAGATTCCAGGATGTCCCATGTGGAATTCTTTTAAAATTCTCTTCTGTAATACTTGAGGTATTACCACTCTATCTGCGTACATTAGAGTTTCATCGCACTTTGAAAATGGAAAAACTGTTAATGCTTTCCTCTTCTTTTCTTTTTGTCCCACTTGTTTTTTTATCTTGTTCATGTATTCATCTGTTCTTGCTGCTTTCTTTATTTCCTCAAGTGTTACCGGAAGTTCCTTAACATTATTTATTAATATATCTGTTAGTTCATTTTCTTCTTTTAGTGCAGCTATAACAGTTTCTTCAAGTAATTCAGTTTTATTTGGGATCAACCTGGACAAACCATCTGCATGGGCAATTTTGCTGGATGCTAGGTGTTTCATTTTAAAATTGTAGTTTAACAGAATCTTTGTAACCTATTAGCCGTATGAGTAGGAACTCCTTTTTTGGAACCAAAAATCGATAACAAAGGTTTGTGGTCCGTTTCTAAGATAAAAAATCTTCCATGGATGAACCTATGAAATTTCCTCATGGCGTATACCATTGCCAGACCTTCTTTTTCTATCTGACTATATTTTTTTTCTGCGGGTAGCAAAACCCTTGAGGCATGAATAATTGGTTTAGTCGATCCATCTTTGAGTCTGTGTAGTAGCACAGCACCTAAACCGTAATCGCTTTCATCTGCTGCTACAATTAATTCTTTTTTCGGATCGTAGTGAGCTAGTGCTAAATCCGATAACAGACATTTTTTAATCTTTAGGAATGCTTCATCACATTCTTTTGTCCAGAGCCATTTTTTATTCTTTTTCAATAATTCGTTTAAAGGTGCTCTTAGTTCATGCATATTTGGGATATAAGAATTATAATAATTTGCTAGTCCCAAAAATGACTGTAGCTGCACTATATTTTCTGGTCTAGGCATGTTTTTGATTGCTTCAGTCCTATTAGGAGTAGGTTTTCTACCATTTCGATCAATCACTTGTCCCAAATATTCAATTTTGTCCATCCCAAAATTACATTTTTCGAGAGCCATTTTCAATCCATAGTTTGATATTCTCTCGAATACTTTGCCAATGTGGATCTTATGCTCTTCCACATTTTTACTTCTTATAAGGATGTCATCTAGATAAGCCATAGCAAAATCCAAACCTGCTAGCATTGTATCTATAATTTGCTGGAACAAATTTGGGGCTACTTTTAAACCAAAAGGCAAACGTTTTATTGAAAATAGTCCTTTATGGGTATTTAATGTCAGGTACTTAGCACAATCTTCCTGGACTTTTACTTTCCAATACGCTTCAGACAAATCAATTTTTGTAAAAAAATTTCCTCCGTTTAACTTCGAAAAAATTTCCTCTGGGGTAAGAAGCGGGTAGTTATGCTCCTTGAGACAATCATTTGAACCTGTCTAAAAGTCCGCGCATACCCTGATTTTATTATTTTTCTTCTTAACGTAAACCGTGGGTGAAGTCTCTTCAGAGTAGTCCACTTTTTCTATTACTCCAATATCTTGAAGTCTCTTTAATTCTTTCTCTATAGTTTCTAATGCTGAATATGGAACCTTTCTTTTGGGTTTGAAAACTGGTTTGCTTCGTCCTTTAGTTCAAATTTCACCTCCGTTTTCGTGCAGCAACCCAAACCTTCAGAGAATACCTCTTTAAAATCTTTTTTTAATTCGTCAATAAACTTTCCTGGTAGTTTAGACTTTTTTAAACCCGCCAGACTTACTTTATTGCAAAATGAGCTGATGGGTTTTCCCCATAAATTAAAAAGAATCATTAAGTCTATACCGAACAAATTAGAATTTTTCCCCGGTACGATATATAACTTGGTTTTCACAGCATTCTCCTTTAGAGACACATTGGTAAAAAATTCACCCTTAAATTTTAGTTTATTTCCAGACACACTTCTGGCAATTTTTTTTGTATTTTGTTATTTTGGAAACCCAATTTTCTTCCAAGTTACTTCGTCAATTATACTTATGTCGCTTCCCGTATCTAGAAGACAGCTCACATTACAGCAATTAATTTTAATTTTAATATATTTTCTTTTATCACACCTAGACTCATTTTTAGAACCAATGGTCTTTATTTCTGCTTTTCGGTATTTTTCTTTCCTGCATACCGTTGATTTATGGACTTTTTTATTACATTTGTTACATATTTTGTATTTAAAGTAACAATCTTTAGTGAAGTGGGTTTTTCCCCCACATGTCTTACAGGATTTTTCGTGTGCACATTTCATCACCCTTTCCATTTTTTTTTCCATATTTTTTTCTTCAAAATTTTTTCCTTCGATGCTTGTATTGTCCTGCTTTTAATTACACAGTTTCTGACACTCTTCCGTAACTTTTTGTAACGTTATTTCTGTGTCTTAGTTCATAATGGATAATATCCTTGAACGAATATCCTTATCTTTAGAGGCTGTTAAACCTTGCACAAGATTAGACTTTTAAACATATCCTCTTTGAGGTCTTTTAATTTAAAGGATTCACAATGAGCATTCACTTTCCCTGCATAAGTAATAAAATCTTCGTCCTCCTGCTTCGTGATATTTAAACATTTATAACGTGTATAGAATAGACTATCTCGTTCACTTAAAATGTTTGACAATATTGTTATTGTTTCACTAAAAGAAATCTCTTCAGGTTTCTTTGGCAGGATAAAATTCGTATACTTTGTATTTTCCTGAGATCCAAGTTTTTGAAGAAGAAGGATAATCTTCTCTTCGTCTGTTCAAGACTGACATCTCTTAGCAAAAATATTTTAGTATCTCCGAAAATATGCCGGAAAAGTTAACCCATTTTTCGGCTCGTATACAAATTCGGATAAAGAATTTGCTATTCCTTCAGGAGTGAAACGACAGTCTTTCTGCTGCGTTAAAATACTTTGTAGTATTTCGCTTTGCTTCAACTGATGTTGCTGAAGTAATTCCATTTGTTTTTGTTGTGCAAACAATGACGATTGCATAGTTCTAGTGAATTCCGCTAATGGCTCCATGTTAATTTTTTGTTTGTTTACAAAACCACACAATTAATCAAAAGATTAACTCATATGTCCTATACATTCAATGAATTAAAAGCACAATGCCCTTCCGAAGGGGGGAAAACACTTCCAGCCGAATAAAACTTGAAATGCACACTTTTTTTTTAAAAATATTCTTTTCAAAAAAATGTCCGCTTCAAAATGTCAATTTCTTTTTTTTTTAGGACCGTAACCGACTGAAACACTTACTTTTTAAATGTTGGCTCTGTCGAAGTTTCTTTTTTTTTCTTCTTCCTTCTTTGGATTTCTTTTGTTTTCTGCTCGTTAATCTTCTTGTGTGCTTATTCCTTCGCTTTGTTTTTTAGTGAGTTTCGTTCGAATTCTTCGTCGCCAGTTATTATATCGTAGATTATATGAATAACAAGTCATTACTGGGGTTGTACAGAAAAGGTTTATTTAGGTAAAAAAGTACACACATTTCTAAGCGTCCATTGACAGCTTAGTACTAAATTCTGTCTCCCACGTGAGGAGAGTTTGCTTGTCTTTTATAGACGTAACAGTCCATTCATTTGAGGGGTGTTGGATCAGTCCATTATATCAGAATGCAATAGCCTTTCCGAGATATATTTTCTTGTTTCTCTTCATGGTCGCTTCCAAAAAGGTTTCATCTAACTGAACTGCTATCTATCCACTCTGAAATAACTCCCGAATACGCAACTGCCTGTACTGACTCTTTTAATATATTTTAAATTATCTTTCTTTGTGACGTCAAAACGGGATTCAGCCACGTGGATGTTCCTTCACATGAATTTACATACACATATATCCAACACATTTGACTAATACAAAGAAAATCCCTTAATTGAATTGTTCATTCCTCTCATTCTGACATAATTGATATATTTAGTTATTTTTAAACATAACAAACATTGCTCTAGATTTCTAGCATTACAATGTGTATTCATTTTCAACTTTTGATTACTGGGTTCAATTCTAGCCTTTTCCTTTTAATAACTATTATTTTCAAACTTATTTACTTTGTTTATATAATTGCTAAGGTCTGTCTGTTTCAATAGCGACGTAATCATATCATGTTTTTTTAGAATATAATTATGTGAGAAATAGACATAGTTTCCTCACTGTAATTTTACCTAAAACAAGACAGTGCCAGATAGACATAAGCATTTAGAATTTGAAACCAAGTTTACATAGATAGTAACTGGTTATCTAGTTTAGAATGATAGGTGTTGCGCATAATACCAAACATGCAGCACAAGTAAACCATTAGCTGACTCTTATAAAAAGAAATGTAGCCTAAAAACTAACCAGCGATGGATGCAAGATCTCTCTCTATAGGTTATATGGCACTAAAACCATCCGGATATTATACAACTAATGATACAGTAGCCGCCCTTAACGCGTCTAAAGCTTTTAGGTTCCTGTATTATCAGTCGAAATACAGCGGTAAAACAAATAGTCAAATAGGTAGCCTAAAACATGTCAGACTATAGTGACCCAGATAAATGTCACATTTAAAAGGTACGGAATGAGGCAAGAGCGAAGAACAACGTCCATTGCCCTAGTCAGGAAACAAGGGCAAGGGCTGGGTGTCTTTAATGAGTTCTAATGGACGCACTTTTGGGATTGCTTATTGGCGAACGAAGAAGAATAAAAGATGAGTGATAGACAGATCCTAAAAAATTTCTGCGGAATAATTCGATGCTCATGGTTATATTTCCTTAACTTTTTCTATGAAACAGTTTTATAACTAAATATGGCTTTGGCGAGCATACGCAGTATGAATACAATTGGTTATTCTACTGAGTCTTCCAGACGCCATGTTTAATAGTATATTATTTCTTATCTACAGTATATTAATATTATAATTTTAACTTTTTACCTGCATCTCGCGTTTTAATAGGAGGATATCTGTGTGATGTTTCAGACTCTATCCCCAAGACTCCCTCGCACGTGTTTCACGGTTACATTAAATATTTAGTGTCTTATTCTCTCAAATACTCAGTTCCACAAAGAATGTAACAAACAGTTTCAGTCTCTATCAATTTAGCCTTCTTAACCACTTTACATAGCACTGGTACTTACGTGATAGTGAAACAAGAGGGAATTAAATTTAGCAAATTTTCAATATCTACAAAACAGTAACCTCGTTGCAGAAAACAAAACAAAAAGATTATGATTAAAAGTAATTATGGTTAGCTACGTACAAGTGATGATAATTAACTTCAAATAGTTCTTGATGGATACTTTTATAGGCAACGTTTTTGTTTTATATTACATCCAGACAACACTATGGAACGTGCCCTTTTATTTTATTATAGGGAAGATATCAAATCTGTGTCTGTGTTTGGGGGTGTTTTACTGTGTATGCGACAAAGGGGAAACAGTGCATAACGCATAAACATACATAATTTGCTGCCTTTATTTTCTGAAGCACTATAGGCCGGTTTTGTTTATAATATTCATTGTTTGTCAGGATTAACAAAATATAATTATTTACGGGTGACATTGCGAGCGGGTTAGGGTTATGTTATTCTCTAGTAATTCAGTAGTTAATACACATTTTTCTGATGCTTGAAAACATTATTCTTCCAATTTTCTCATGATCTTGTCTCGGTTCCTACATCACAGGAATTTATTTCACTAAAATAACAAATTAGTACATAAGGACATACTGCTATTCTTGTTTACATAAAACTGATTCTATTATAACTATTTTATCATCTGGTTTTTACTTAAATGGTTATTTTCATTTTTATATACCAAAGCTGGAGAATGTTTAAAGAAAAGTCTTTGCAAACATTTTAATGTTCTCTCATTTTTATTCCTTTTTAAAGCATTTGTTTTAGAAAACTAGAATAATTACACAAGAAAGAAATATTCCTTGAACTCCCTCTCTCTTTCTCTCTCTCTCTCTCTCATTCATACTGTCTGTCTCTCGCTACATATTTTTTTTTGTATCAAAACATAGCTGAACTTCCATAAATACATGTATTTTCCTAGACATGTTGTCAGTGGAACCAGATACCATCAGTATCCCTTGCAGCCGATAAGAACATAATCGCCTTCAATTTTATTATAAACCAAACATTTCTCTCGTCATCCACTAGGAAAATTAACTAGTTTTAAGCAAATTTAGCCATTTAACCAAATATGTGCAATTCTCTGTTAGCGACGATAATTATTCAACCAACAATCCTTTTAATTCTTATCAATGATTAACCAAGGTCATCGATAAGCATCGGTACATCCATACAAAAACACGTCTTAGTAGATGGCATATATAAGTTTCCAGCCTTTTTTTGTACAGGCATTTCAAATTGTCGTAGACATTGAAAATTCAATACGTTTTTGCTGCACATCTTATGAAATGACTGGCAGATTGTTATAGTTTCAGGTTTAAATGAACAACTACATCAGGAATTTGAACATACGCTATTACATCCTGGATGTCGCAGCTGGTGCATTTTAAAAATGCAATCTGTACATGACGAGATGTTAGAAGAGCAATATGCAATACAATTCTGTTTTCGACTTCTACAAAATGTCACGAAAACGTTTAAAAGTTTTGCAACTGCTCTGCAGTTTTCTTGCATGAATCAAAGATTAGTTTTGAAGCGACATAAGCGATTCTGGAAAAGCAGGGATAATAAGAAGTGTGGGAGGAGTAAGGAACTCACACTACTAGAGTTGATTGTCCAAATAAAGAATTTCATTGATGAGGACCGTCGAATATATATATAGGGACAATAAATGCACAGTTTGCTGTCAGTGTGGGAAAAGTGCAAACACTTATTCACGAAGAACTCGAGAAGCAGAAGATTTGCTCGAAGTTTATCCCAATGGTACTTCATCTTTGTCACAGACTATTTGATTAAGAAGGGCATCAAAATAATTTCTCATCCTTCCTATAGTCCAGACATTGTTCCCTGCGAATTATGGTTATTCCCTAAGCTCAAATACATACTTTGTGGCTGTCGGAATAAGACAAGTGAGGAGATAAAAGGGGTTATTACGAGTGTTATTAGCACGTTAGAACATACTTTCCATGGTGCCTTCCGGAATTTGTTGAAACTGCACGAAAATGCATTGTAGCTGGGGAAGATTACATAGAAGGGGCATAGACTTTAATATGCGTATTATCAATAATAGTCTTCATACTAAAATAGTCTAGTAATTTATTGAAGTCACCTCGTATTTTATGGGTTTTTTTTATCAAATATCAGTCGCCATGATAATCATAATACAAACACTTATTAAAAGCAGAAAATATTTAATTCTAATTGTTGTACCTTTTAAGAATTAGCAGATAGAATGTGTTGCCAATTGATTTATTTGCTTTTTTTTTCCTGAGCATGGTCGACTAAGACGTGCGTAGTTAAAAAGTGAAGACAAGTTCGCAATCGCCCGTTGTCATCGACATGAATAGCCGAGGATCAAGTTGAACTAAATCATGCTATAAGCAACCATAAGAAGCATCATAGAATTGAACACTTAATGAGTTCAGCTCGGATTTTCTCGTTGTCTTTCATACAGTTCCTGTCTTCGCATGATCATATATATTAACGTAAATATTAGATATCTTCACTGTTGAAAGTCATTAAATAACATATATTCGGTAGATTCTAGTTCCGACAATAAAACGTTATTTAACGCTATCCATAACTGTTATTCTCCATAAGACGACATATGCGCGTCCGTATTCATTTGATAAATATTGTGTAAAGAAATAAGCACGTGTATTAATATGTATTATTGCATAATTAAAACAATGTGAAAGAGTATTATATATCGAAAAGAGCTATTGATGCAAAAAAAAGATAACATTGTTTAGAAGCTAAATACGAACGTCAATCCAATTAATTATTAATTGAAAGAGGTTCATTAAATGTCAAAAGAAACTGAGATAAAATATAATTTATAATATAATTAACGAATAAAACGAAAAAAATTACAACAGTAATACGCGTTGAATATTGGTGTCATATTGATAGAAACACACATTTACATGAGAAAAACCTGCTTTTGGAGGGTTTTCATTAAATGGTAACACCTAGACTAGAGACAAAAATTCGGCACTATCATCTTCTGGAACCGTGTTTATTTTAAAACTTATTTAGTTTAGGACAAATGCACATTTCCTCATCAATTACGTTTCTTTCATTTCGATCATTTAATGCTATCAATTCATATTCTTTGACAATGTTTAGTTAACATTCATACGTTTATTCTTCTATTTATACGTTTCAATCTATTATTGATAATCTGTGAAGTAATTATTCCTGGAATGAGATCTATTTAATTTATTATCTTCATAAAATATTTCTGTTAAAAAGTTGTGTTAATATTTCGTTCATTATAATTAGTTTTCAGATAGGCGTATGCGTTGATCAACACTTTTGTCGGGTTTTTAATTTAGCTTACATTGTTTAGTGTTAGCAAGTTTCTAAAAGGAGAGTTGTTTGATTGGGTAAATATACATTTTTACAATCATATGAAATATCTATATAAACCTATCTGTCAGACAGTCCCTCCAAGTATGTCATAAAAAAACACAGATTTAAAGGGATTGGCCTTAAATATGTGAATGCATTTGTTTGGTCCTTTATATAAAATGAAACTAGATCTGGTTGAAAGAAAGAACGCGATTTTTAAATGGTATACAACTAAAGAGTCACCCAATAATTGCCACGTTTTTTTAGCCACACATCGAGTTGAATTCGTAGCAGATATTATTTTGTCAATAAATTCAATATATTTTGTATCGGTTGTATGATTACAATTGAGAAGTGGTTCAGATATTAAGTAGTCATTATCTCTCCAATTAAAACTATTATTGAATATTATGAACCCGAAGATTATATTATTGGCATTCTCTCCTCCGATAATTTTCTAGTCAGAATTTTTCTAGAAATACATCGGGTACTTTGGGGAAGAGCTACGAGAAGCTTTCCCACATGCTAAGTGAAAATGATTTTTGTTTAATAAACAAGATTGAAAATTCGAACACCCTACTCAGCAGTCCGTGTCTTTAACCACCATATTCAAATATATATATATATATATATATATATATATATATATATATATATATATATAAATGCGATTATTCGCATCTAGAAAATGACGGTATTGGAAAAGAAACACATTATCCCAAAATGTTGAACTTCTTGCCTTACCTAGGCCATGTTTTTCGGCTATTATTTATCGATTTCATGGGACGTACTTAATTCTTCAATCAATTCTGCGGAGAAAATATCTACAAATAAAGCCTTGTTTGTGGTGTTAGTACATTAGTTTCCCTCTCACTATTATGCACGCCGTCTTCCCCAGTCTCTACCGTTACCAAGTATAAAACGCGTCAATTAGGTTTCATTAACATTCTTCTAATATTCCACAAATTTGCAAATAATAAACGATCGACTTCCTATATTTGGTCAGTATATTAACTGCTTTGAATCTTTTCCAAGATTGATTTCCGAACAATTTTAAATGTCTTCTTTACAATTCAATATAGAGCCTGTTCTGATTCGCTTCGATAAAAAAAACATAGACACCTCCGATTTCCACAATTACCAATGTATTTCAGTCCATCAGACAACTTATAGTCATTAATATTAAGAGAGCAATTAGTTTACTTTATGAAGACACAACAATACTGCTCTTTTCCAATGATTTAACCTCATTATCGGTTGTTTTTTAAATGAACAACAGCTAGTTTCTTCGCCAGACACCAACACGCTCTTCTTAGTCCTTACTCCTCTCTTCTTCTTCTTCTTCTTCTTTTTCTTCTTCTTCTCTGCCTTCTTCTTTGTCTTCTTCTTCTGCTTCGATGTCGGCGCTGTATTCATATTCATTTCTTATACGACATAAAAGTAGAGTAAATAAAAATGGTTTGCAGAGGTATAAATTTTTTTATTTTTCCATAAACCGATTACATCAAACCATTGAAAAAGGTCAACAATTATTAACGTAAATAGATTTACATACGTATCAAACACGTAGTATCAAATAGTGCCTAACATTGGGTGACAGTTCCCAATAACTGAAAACGGACGATTTCATTTCGGAGCTGTCAAATGGACACCGGCAATAGTCGTGGCTGACATATACCGATCGTTGCAAACGCAGCTTGTTCCTACCAAATGCACCCAAACGCTTCCAAACATCACGACACGCAAGTGACGACTAGTGTTCTATACTAGAATCCAGTTACAGTCAATTTCATTTTGGAGCAGTCATAATTAATCCGATATCAGATATAGTTACGAGTGACGGATAGTGACCACATTCAGCCAACAGTGATAGTTATAAAGGCAAGCAACGGCCCCAAAATAAAACTAATCGCCAATAACCACCAGTTAGTGTTTTGCCAATAAATAATCGCCAATAACCACCGCTAGCTGGCACTGTCAGACAATGTACGACACTGAACGCCAGATGATTTTGTCTTGGTTCAGTTTGCTGGTACTCGGAATTTTCCAGAGGTGACAATAACTACCACAAGCAATCACTGCGGTTTCTCTTTGTTAAATTCATTAGCTGTGTATCCGTAATCAGTAATTTATATACGACGGTGCACTAGATCAGAGTAGGTATTCGGGTGTTGGTGTTTTTCATCGAATCCTTTCTAATTTCAGCTCATATTTCTCTCGGGCAACGCCGGTACACAGTTCGTCTTTGTTTGGAATAAAATTAGAATTCAGTATTACATAAAAATGCACAGAATTTAGCATAAGTTTTTGCATAATAGAATTTCTTATTCTATATGATAAAACTCATAACAACCTTATCTAAACTCCGCACATAAAATTAAAGTATATTCCCTTGTGAGGAAACATTGGAATAATTTACAATTTTATTTAAAAGTTAAATATTATTTTCCTCATATGACGTGGCAACAGTCTTTTTGTCTTACTTTAACCATTTTCTTTTAAAGAATTAAATTTAAAAGCGGTTTTAATCTTATCATTATTTGATAGTTATCAAAATAGACCACTATAAAATAAAACGGTCCAAGCAAAAACGCTTAAACTTCCAAAAGCGGACTTTGAGAAACTCATAGGTGAACTGCGGGAAAAAGACTTGGATAAAGAGCTGGAAGGCAAAAATGTAGACGACATGTGGACTAAATCAACCAGGCAGTCCAACGCTCAGTACCAACCAAATCAGTAGGCTGAACCCATAGAAAAAATGGATGGACAAAGAAACGCTGGAAATAGTCAGAAAGAAACCCAGACTCTACAGGAACTGGCATCAAACCAGAAAGAAAAAAGACTACACGTAATACCTTAACGCAAACAACAAAACCAACAAAAAATGCAGGAAAGCAAAAAGAGGTTTAGAAGCTAAGGTAGCAGCTGAGGCTAAGAGTAATCCCAAAATATTTTGTTCATGCGTTAAAAGCAAGTCGACAACGAAATCGGAAATAGATAACCTAAAATTGGAAGATGGACGCAAAATAACATCAGACAAAGAAAAAGCAGATATACTCAATGATTTCTTCCCGAGCGTTTTCACCAGAGAAGACGATGATCCGCTACCCGACCCACTGCCTAATGAGTATAACGTACTTTTAGAAACATTCGAAATCTCTGAGGAAAATGTACGGAAACTACTCAAGAACTAACAGATCAACAAGACTGCAGGACGATACGGCATCAACCCTCTTTTTCTTTCAAAGGTTGTTGATACCTTGGCACAGCCAGTATCACTGCTTTTCCGTAAATCTCTGCTAGAGGGGCAAGTACCACAGGACTGGAAAAAGGCAACAGGCTTCCCCGTTTTCAAGAAGGGAAGTCGACTACAAGCGAGTAACTATAGACCAATTAGTCTCACATACATACTCTGTCAGGTGATAGAAAAACGCGTCAGGGAAGAAGTTATAAGGCATTTAAGGGAACACAACCTTATTAGCACAGAGCTTTGTACAGGGAAGCTTTGTATAGGGAAGGTCCTGTACTACTCAACTTATGGGTGATATGGATACCTGGACAGAAATTCTCGATGTAGGAGGAAGTATCGACACCGTCTACATGGACTTCATGAAGGCCTTCGATTCCGTGCCTCAACGTCGCCTCCTGACAAAGATTGAGTTATATGGCATCCAGGGCAAAGTCCTCCACTTGATTCAGGTGTTCCTAAATGCTAGACAACAGTGTGTAGTAGTAAACAGAGCAAAATCAAGACCAGCCTCAATAATGAGCGGGATACCACAGGGAAGTGTCATTGGTCCAATGTTATTCGTCATCTACATAAACGACCGACCCAAACTCTCCCAAAGGGAACTGAAGCTGTTTGCAGATAACACAAAGTTGTTCACGCGTAGTGACATCCAAGGAGCCACAGATAGCCTACAGGATGACCTAGATAAATTGCAGAACTGGTCGCAGGACTGGTTGCTCCGTTTTCACCCACAGAAATGCAGCGTCCTGAAACCAGAGAGCAAGAGATCAGAACCTAAATACACATACACATTGATAGACAAGTCGGTGAAAGAGCATGATCATGAGAAAGACCTAGGCGTCTACATCGATAGCAATCTGAGTTCCAAGGAACATGTAGCTAAATCCATCGCAAAAGCAAATCAAGTTGTCGGGATTATTCGCCGCACTTTTGACTTCCTCTCGAATACAGTCTTTGTACAGCTCTACAAGAGCCTTGTGCGTCCTATCTTGGAGTATTGCCACTCTGTGTGGCAGCTGCACAATTAGACATTTATGCAGTGATCTGGAAAACGTACAACGCCGAGCAGCCGAGTGGCTGGCATCACTGAAGGAGAAGCCATATTCTGAAAGATTGAGAACCCTGAGACTGCCCACTCTTGAGCATCGGAGAAATCATGGTGACATAGTCGATCTCTACAATTAAATCCATGGGATCTATGATACAAGAAAGCCGTCTGTGCGCTAGATGTCAGCAAAGGGACCTTCTCACAGAGGGTTGTCAACACATGGAATGATCTCCCAGATGCAGTTGTACAAGCACAGACGGTAAACGCATTCAAAAGCAGACTTGACACCCATTGGAGATTGCTGCTAAGTTTATATTGTCTATCCTCCTAAATTGAAGTAAAAATTCCTGGGTTTGTTTGGCACACATACTACAAAGTTGTTTAGGAGATTTTTACCCTTGGAACGATGAACAGGTCCGAAACGTGGACCTCAAACATCTATATGTCTAAGTCAAAGTCATGATCAAGAAATGTTCAGCGTTTTTTTCTAGTTTTTTTTTCTTAAAGAGGTGTTGATATTACCCCTAAACTGTCGCTACTATAGAGATGATCACACTTACAACGGTTACCTTATGTGATATAACAAACTACTGCGTGTCATTATAATTTTGTAACATATGATAGATCATATAGTTATTTCTCTATACAAGTCACGCGCAGAGTTTAAATAACATTTCTTATTCATAGAGAAATAAATATGGTGTCGCAAAGTTAGGGAAGAAAATAATTATTTCATTTTAAAAGGTTTTTGGTTTCGTCTTGAGATATATAAATCTGATAGAGCACTAAGTATGTGTGATCCACCTTCTTATTTTGAATTCGTGACGTAAACACCAGCTCTTCTACCAATTCTGAATAACGGCAGCATGGCAACAAATAAATGTTTAAAAAATATTGTGACTTAAAAAAATGCATGCATTAAATGAGCGCGTTAAGTATCGTAATGCGCTTTCAAACCAAACGTGCATAAAAGACCGCTAGAATCAATAATAAGTATAAGAGAACGTAGCTAAATATATCTATCAGACAAATACAAATAATAATAATAATAATAATAATAATAATAATAATAATAATAATAATAATAATAATTATGGTTATCATCATTATTTTAATTAACAAGCGAAACGGATACACATTACATAAACCACAAAAAATGTCATTGATGGAGTTCAGAGGAAAAACGTAACAAAACGTAGATAAACGTGTTAAGTACCTTTTTATATATTTTTTACATGATTTTAAAATTGTTGTATACTCTTGAAAATTCAGTATGTTATTATTATTCATCTTATCAGATGATTGATCAATGTTTTGATTTCAGGTTCAAATGTACAGCTACAATAGAAATTAGAATACACCCTACTAAACCCTGCTTCTTACAACTGGTAAACTTCACATATGCAATCTGGACGCGAGGAAACTTTAGAAAAACATACATAATATATAACACGATCAGCCAGTTACTGGCATGTGACTGGCTCCACATCTTACACTAAATGTCTTCGAAAAGGTCTCAAGTTGACGTGAAGATGGCCAATCATTAGGGTCTGTGTATCAAGAAGAAAATTATATCTGAGATGTTGGAGGTGTGTGTGTGGCTCCTTTATTATCTCAAGATGACCTCTTCTCCCTGGTGGCATTCTGGTTGAATTTTTTTTCTTCGTCCTCCGGACCGCTTCGTTGTTTAATGTAAGCATTTATGGCCAGGTTCAATAAAACACAACACAATCGTAAAGATGACGTAAAAAATAAATGATTTGATGTAATACGCGCTTTTGATTATTCATTTATTTTATCTTACGAGTCTATTCTGTTCGTCACGATTAACAAAAAAAACATTAAACGATAAAAAGTATAAACACGGCGTGACGTCACAATATCGCTGACTGCCATGAAAATTACACAACTTCTAGAATGTAAATGGGATACATGACGTAATTAATACGTTCGTGACGATGGATACGTGCGAAATGAAAATAATATCATAACCTCTATCTCTCTCTCTCTCTCTCTCTCTCTCTCTCTCTCTCTCTCTCTCTGTATATATATAGATATATATTAAGTAATGTGATTGATAATTTAAAATTTGAAAAATCAAATTTTAACTAAATTAAAAATCCGTTTCATAAGAAGGAACAACAACACAATCAATTATCTGTACGATCGTTTCGGAAAACAGTGATTTTTTATTGTGGTAGACATCCAGTTACGAACAATAATTATTACATATAGTTTAGTTAAAATTTGATTTTTCAAATTTTAAATTATCAATCACATTACTTAATATTGAATTAGCTCTAGGCCATCTACCCATTGAGCTTATTATATATCTAAATTACAACGAGCACTTTCTCTTTCCCGTATTTCAATTAAACTAGTAATTTCACTGTTACATTGAAATACACTCAGCTCTTTAGACTATTGTTCTAATCTCCTTTATATATATATATATATATATATATATATATATATATATATATACATATATATATATATATGTATATATATGTAGCAGAATTAACAATAACCGAAATGAGGGGAAATAGAGAGCTTACCTCGCATACGTCTGTTGTGTTTCAGACTGAGCGGAAGAGAGAGTTCCAAGATGGCGTCCATGGGTGTTTATTAGCGTTAACCACATGCAATTCTCGTAGAATCGTATCTACTCTCGCGCGATTAGGCAAATGGATAATTCCCAGCTGCTATAAAGGCAGGACGTTGAAAAGCAGTGAGGTGTGTCCGGCAGATTGTGTGTAGATGGTAGTGGCGATTGGATTGTTCTTTGTTACGAACCACGTGTTTGCGAGAAGCGATTATTTTTTGTTTTTTTCTTTTTTCTGCTTCTTTTTTTTCTACGGCTATTACAGCTTCTTCTGGAGTTGAGCGACACTGACTATTTCCTATCTGTGTTCCTGATGTTTTTTTCCTACTACATTTTTCTTCAATATATATGTATATATATATATATATATATATATATATATATATATATATATATATATATATATATATATTGATCTATGTACGTGCTTATGTGTGTAAATATTTGAAATTTAAAGGGCTTAAAAGGGGGCGTAGGATATAGTAATCATATATATATATATATATATATATGTGTGTGTGTGTGTGTGTGTGTTTGTGCGTGTGCACATATGTTTGTATATATGTATATATATATATGTGTGTGTATATAGGTGTTCATATCTATGCACGTCTATATGTGTTTGGAAAGGTTTTAAAGAGCTACAATTCAAGAAAGTGGGTGTCGAATTGATATTATGAATGGACAAATAAAACAAAGGTTTTGTAGATATATCATTCTTCGTATATCTAGTTCGTAAGTACTGAGTTTATGTTTGATTTGTTTTTTTGAAAAAAAATGACATATATGAAGAATTTTATGATCTACGAAACATTCGTACCATTGTCTGTTTTGTATATAAGCTGCATCACTTTAGTACCCGGTTCCTGAATTTTATATCTTTTTTGCGCTATTACATATTTTATATCAGCAATGCTTCAAGCAAATTATCAAGCAAAGTTTTGGTGGTAATGTCTTCTTTAATTCAAATATGTAACGGTCTTTTAGAACTTCCGATATATGATTCATTACAAATTCTGCATTGAATTTGGTATACTGAATATGTGCGTTCGCATAATCCTGTGTTTTTTTATGGGGCAGTGTTTAAAAAGCATGGTTTGTTCATAGATGTAGTTTCCGTTTTATATAGGTGCTTTCTTTACGTTGTGAATGGCTCTGCGTATGGCTGTACTTACTTTATCATTAAAATGTAGTATTTTAAGAAAGCATGTGTTAGTTATTTTATGTGTATGTTTTCTTTTAGGTGTATTAATGTGTTGTATGGTTTTTGTGGGGCATCCATTTAGTTCTAGGGTTTGATGGAACTTTTCAATTAAAGCGATCTTGTCCGTTTCATTCGTTCATCTGTTTCGAATGCGGTTTATTTCACTTGTAGCATAACTTATTTTTGCTTGTGTAGGAAGTGCTGACTTATTATTCACGAAAATGTCACGGCAGGCGGATTTCTTATAAAATTTGGTGTTTACTTGGCCGGCTTCTGTGATGTAGAGTGTGAAAACGAGTATTGATAGATGTTCGGATGTGTTAGGGTGTTCGATGGTAAATTTGATATGTGGGTCTGCGTTTTGGAACCTGATGAATATTTTATTAGCTTCTTCAAGAGATGATGTAAGGATGAGGATATCATCTACATATCTCCTAAAGAAGATATGGGATTGTTAATTATATCGTACGTCCTGTTCAAGTCTGTTTATATAGGGTATGGTTAGGAGACCAGATAGACTGGATGCCATGCAGAGTCCGGATATTGTTTTATATGTTTTATGTTTATACTGAAAATGTGTGTTGTCCACTATTATACTAAGGAGTTGGTGTAGGTCTTCTGTTGTGAGTTTAAAACAGTGTAGATTATTGTATGCGATATATTCCGTTATTAGTCTACAGCTGGGTTTGCAGGAACTGATGTGTAGAGCGAGACAGCATCTAGGCTGAAGGCGTATCTGTAGATGTTGCAGATGTTGGGATGGTTATGATTGTAGTTGTTAACTTGACCTGCATACGTGGACAATAGAGGTTTGAGTATCTGTGATACTAGCCAGGTTATTTTGTATAGTGGTCCTTTTATGCTTGATACAATGGGTCTAATTTGTGTAGACTGTTTTTGTGTGTTTTATTAGGTGGTAGAATATTGAGAGTTTGCTGTTTCTAGTAATTGTATTTAGCATGTATCTATTGGGTATGTTTCTTGTTTTGGATAATGCGGTCTAGGAGGTATTGATTTGATTATGGAAGAGATGTTTATGGTGGGAGAATATTGTATTCCATCGTAAAGGTGTTCTAGTACAAGTATGTATTTTGGTTAATGACCCAAAATTCTTTGCCTTTGTCAGAGCGTAGTAATACTAAGATTTTATCTTTCATATTTTTGAGGGTGAGTAGTTGTGTGTTCGTGATGTTGGTTGTGATGTTTGATTGTTCGCGTCGGATGATGTTCAGTATGTTATGTCTAAGTCTTCTGAGTCTAAAGTCTAGTTCGGGGTTGTCTGTTGGTGGATGTAATGTTCGGTTGGGTATGTATGTAGGAAAATCCGAGGTGTTATTCACAGTGGGTTTTGCTTAAAGTCGGAAAGCCACTTCAGACGATATGCTGTCCTGCAGAACTGCGTTTCCATTTAGAGTTTTAATCTGTTATTGACTTTCGGCGTGGTTATGAACTTAGGGTCAAGACTGAGAAGTTCGATTTCGTTAGGGGCCAGGGAATAAGTTAGGTCTGTGACGATCAAGTTATTTATCTTTTTTTCTTGTTGTCGCCTTTGTTGTTGTTTGGTTTGTTACTGTTATTAGTAGTGTTGTTCTGGTGGAGTAGTCAGTTGAATTTATTCTTAAGTTTTTCTTTTGTTGTTCTGGTACTGTTATGATAGCATTGATCTATTGCTGTTGAAATTTCCGGGGTCGCTTTCTGTTCCGATTTGGTTTTGGTTCAATGATGTGATAGTGTAGAAGGTCATCTAAGTGTTGGGTGGTCTTTTTGATGCAGAATTGTATAGGTAGTCTTGTAATGTTTTAAGATCTGTGTGGTAAAAAATTGCAGAAATTGGAATGGTTATTATTGTGTTAGATATTACGTTATTTTTCATGCGCCGTTTTAAGATGTTTATTCGACAGCAATATTTTGCTCGTTTTTCTGAGAGTTGGATTCTTTTCTTTTTTTTGTTTTTGTTTGAAAACTCCGTCTCGCTCAGACTACGTGTAAGGAGTATGGCGTAGTTTGCTTGAAATATTGTTAGAGAATAAAATGTATTTCAGAAGGCTAGAACAATATAGGAATGTTCAGCCGTTGTGTGAAGATTATAAATAAATATATGAATAATAAATAATTAAATATTTTTCTGTTTTATTTATTAGATATATATATATATTTTTAAATATATATTTATTCATTTATCTACCTGAATTTTAACTGGGGTGGTATTTAATTCAAAAGGTCCTTTCAGGTAATAATCCATCGTCAGTGGAGTAATGAATCCTCTCTCTAGGATGTAGATTACAAAATGGCTGTTTTATTTAGATCTAAAATCAAACGCTCAAAGATTAACTAATGGCCTTAAATGCTCAGGGGAAATAATTCTCTTCTGTACTTTAAATTCAAACAGTCAAAAGTTAATTCATTCAGTTGTGTTCAAGGGAGGCAATTCATTTTACTTGTCTACAGGATTTCTATTCAGGGGATGTAATTCATGTTCTATTATGTGCTTGTGAACTTTCATTGTTTAAATTGATATTTTTTGTAAGATTTTAATTTAAAATTCTGTTTGATACAGTTTTAACTAGTCGCTGTTGCTAAAAGATTTTGTACGATATTAGACGCTCTGAAGCTTCAATAATTATGTAAGCGGTTAATGGAGGTGACTTTTTTATTTATATATAGATATATGATTGATATATATATATATATATATATATATATATATATAGTAAGTAATGTGATTTATAATTTAAAATTTAAAAATCAAATTTTAATTAAATTAAAAATCCGTTTCATAAGAAGGAACAACAACAACATCAATTATCTGTACGATCGTTTCGGAAAACAATGCTTTTTATTGTGGTATACATCAAGTTATGTAGAATAATTATATATAGTTTTTTGGTAAGCAAGGTCTCTTCATCAGCAAATTTTGGAGGGTTTTTATTGAATTTAAAAGACACCATAAATAAACCTAGCATTAAAATAAGGCAGATGAATCTGAAAAATTGAAATAAATGGTCTGGATTTAAAATTTATAAGAAAATTAATATGGGTTAGAGATAGAAATAAGTAGAGAAAAATATATATTTTTGAATTTACATAATAAATTTCCTTTAAAAATATATAGAGATATTTACCTTTTAATTTTTCTTTTTTTGAAATCAGGAACTGTGGTTAAAATAGTCATTTAGATGTTTGCTATAGCTTTTTATCTTATTGAATGATGAATTTTAAAAAGGGGGGACGCTCGTGCAATAAATTGTTTCCGTTAGCGTATTTTTTTATTTAAAGACGCTACGGTTTATATATAGAGAATATTATTATTACATGTTTTAAGGGGAGATAATTGTCATGTTTTCTTTACTTTATTTATTATTTATTTGACAGGTGTAAGGGAGGTAATTAGTCTAACTTAATTTATTTAAAAAAATAATAATAATAATTGTAATCTATTTTTACTAATAAGTAATTTTTAATGATCTAAGGTGGTTTATATTTATTAAATTTAAACCAACGTTTATGACTACATGTCATAAGCTCCTGTCTTGAATTTAATAGTTTTGTTGTACTTTTTATATCTTCATATTTTAAATTTTTTTAGGGTCTCTTTTGTACATAGTGCACAAAATTTATCTCCTGGTTTATATGATTTGCAAGTCTCAATTATTTGCCATTTTAAGTTGAAAGAAATATTGCTGTTTTTTAGTTGCCAAATATAGTTTGATAGAGTAGTTTGGTTTGCCAGAAAGTTATTTTTAAAAGAATGTTTGTGCGTTGAAATTCTATGTTTTATTAGGCCAGATGTGGAACCAAAATATATACTTAGAAAATCGTCCAAGTCATCTTCTAGTTGATAGGGAACGAACTCACAGACACACAGGAACACAAACACACAAATACGCAAACACACAACCACACACTACGTTTCTTTTATAATAGCGGGAATCAATGATTTTTATATAACATAACTAACTTGAATTTTCTAAATAGAAAATATTTTAGCGTTGTGGTCAAAATGAAGAAAAAATACAAGTGGCATATCCAATTTCTTAATTTCAAAAGGTTCACATTTTATTTTAAGAAATTAAACATCTATCCCTGTAATAAAATAACTCAATATTTTTATTCCATTTTTTTTTTTTGGAGTAAGTAAATATGCGGAACATTGCAAATAAAATATTTACGGCATGTAGCCACATAAAAACGTCCATTTAAAAATGAACACACGCATTCAATCATGCCCTTGTTTGTATATATGCATATGCATATACATACACACACACACACATATATATATATATATATATATATATATATATATATATATATATATATATATAAGGGTATAGGGGTAGAACTGCCGACTGTCAACACGACGGTTCCAGGTTCGATCCTCTGCTTGGGAGAGGTGCTAGTCTAGCGGAACTGATGAGTTGTGATACAACGAAACAGGACTGTATGTCGATGACTACAAATATATTTTAAAAAGCCCCCTCGTTGGGTTGAGCACTGTCGTAAATAATCTCACTCGCTACTTAATTTGGCTGAAAAATGCGAAGCTCGCGGTTTGTTTACACTCTTGGGTTTAAGCACTTTAAAAGTAGCGGACGGATGTTTATTTAAATAGACATTCGGACATATTAGTTTCGGACATCGCTTCAGTGGCCGAGGGGTAAAACTGCCGACTGCCAACCCGACGGTTCCAGGTTCGATCCTCTGCTTGGGAGAGGTGCTAGTCTAGCGGCACTGATGAGTTTTGATACAACGAATCAGGACTGCATGTCGATGACTGCAAATATATATATATATATATATATATATATATATATATATATATATATATATACATGAGCGTACATATATAGAATTATGCGTATGTTATTCACTATATTTACAATTTCACTTTGAGGAATAACATGGACCTATTGACTGTGGTATTCAAGTTTTACAATTGAGAAATTTCTGTCCACCACTTGTCTTGACATTGTGATTGAGTAGACCTTCAGAATGTCTGTTGATTTAATTTTTACTTCGTTGAAACGCCTGGCATGATTAAAGCAATCAATTTTTATTTACAAATACTTCACTGAAAGCTGCCTTAATTGTTTTTTATTAGCGTGCCCCCCATATATATATATATATATATATATATATATATATATATATATATATATATATATATATATATATAGGGATTTAAACTTAAAAATTCAGAAATACTGGAGGAACTTAAAATAATTCTAAATAAGTTTGTAATAGTTCCTATTGATAAAGCGGAAAACAATATAGCTTTTATATGTTTAAAATGTATATTATATACAACGTTTATTGATAGAAGGAGGGATTATAGGTAAAGTTTCAAATACCTATAAACTAAGTAATATTAATTTCGATAGCATTATTCTGAATAATAATATTATTCGTGACAAATAGGATTCAAGTCAGAAGAAGAAAAACATTTCATGCAAGTATTGGATAACTTAAATGAGCAAAACTCCAGTTAGAATTAGGATTATTGTACGTTCAAAGGCGTACATTACTAAACTTTTAAGTACAGCTAGATCTAAAATACTTAAATTAATTATAAATCAAATAAATCATCTCCAGCAGAAAAGAAAATTCTGTAGTAGTTTTGGATGGTAAATAATTCGCAACCAATAATAGAAAAATTAGATAAAATAAACACCAGAACAAAAGCAAAATCTATAGCAACTTATGATTTTAGTACGCTATATACTAAAATTCCACATGAAAAACTTATAAAAGAACACACTGGCACTGTAGATTTAGCTTTTGAAGGTGGTAAAGGTAAATATATATATATATATATATATATATATATATATATATATATATATATATACTTTTATAATTCTAGAGGTGTCTGTTGTAAAAATAAAGACAACAGAACTAGTGTTTCTGAAGGTATTTTACAAATACTTATAAGTCATCTTATTAAAGACTGTCATTTTAAAATACGAAATAAAATATTACTCCAAACGATAGGTATCGCAATGGGATTGGATTCTACATCTAAAACATGTAATTTGCATGGGTGTAGAAGATTTATAGATTATCTTATATGTATAAACAATAATTATGAATTCGAAAAAAATAAACGTCTTATATATCCAAAGGAGTTAGAATTGAATTGTGAACATAGAGGACAACAGACTACATTTCTGTATTTTGATATAAAAATTGAGGATGGGATTTTTCTTTATAAAAAATTCGATAAAAGAAAATCTGTCCTCCTTTCAAATAGTTCGTATGCCGCATAAAGATAGTATGTTAACCTTTATATATATTTAATTTTCAATGAATAAGAATGTAAATGTATAAAGTACTAATCATATTAGGTGGTGTAAGTAGTCAAATAGATAAATCCTAATCTGATAAATACAATTAATATATATATATATATATATATATCCATTTTGAATTCGGAAACAGGTGAATCTCACAAGTAAGGAATTCATTTTTATAACATGAATAGCCTAGCCAAATAAATTAAGAATGGGAAACTGGATCTAATATCTATAACATGTCTTCTTGAGATTATGGGAGGTGGTATTTGCTTAACACTGCTGGGGAGCCATGATTTCATATAATGTAGTGTTTAATGGTAAACAACTGATGATCATTAAATTACCATTAGTAATATAGTTAATTCGAGAGAGCAAGTAAGTGCAGTGATTGCAGGTTATTAAATGACTTGTCGGCTAAATAGTTTTCTAACGAATGATAAAAAATAAAAAAAAAATGGCTTTTTTCCGTATAGTTTTGAAGGTTAAAAAACTTCCAAGATTATATATATATATATATATATATATATATATATATATATATATGTATATATAATGCATCAGTGTGATAATCTGTGTGTATGTACATGCAACCACCCAGTACTCACCTCTTGCAGATTCAGTCACAAAGGAATATAGAGCACGTATTTCGACCTCTTTTTTTGAACAAGAAAATGTAATCCAACATTCTCTCGTCACGCCTGATTTCTCATTACAGCTGTGATGTCTCTCACGTGATCGTCTTCACTAGCGTAAACGTTCTCCACCATTCTGAACTCTGTTTTTTCAAACGTCATCCGGTCTCTAACATAATCGTCAACGTGCTCTCAAACATGTCCCCGAATGTACTCTTTAATGTGCTACTCTGTCTGTTGCGCACATTCTTTTTTGTAGTGTTGTTTACTCTAAGAATGGCGTTATATCATATGATGTAAGTAGTCTGTTATATATATATATATATATATATATATATATATATATATATACAGCTTTTTTACTATGCTGAACGAATGCTCCACAATTGCCTAGAATTATATGCGGAATATTATTTCAGTTATTCCCTTATCAATGCCACTTTGTTCTGTATTATTTTAGTATATTTTATAACATTAAAAATTTTAGCGACTTTAAAAGATGTAAATAAATTATTATTATTAATCTAGATGCATTTGTATTCATAGTTTTAATCGTTCAAGAAAATTGGTCGTTTTTCGAGATTCAAGGATACACACTCTGTAAATCTGTTCATAGTTCTAAGCACAATGTGTGGATTTCAATAGCCAAGTTACAGTGTTATTATACCGTATTTGAACCAAATGAAATATATTCATCCAACTATACCAAACAAAATACTTTTTAAATGTGAGTCTATCTCTATTAAGATCACATCAATACATAAACACATAAACAAAATGGTAGTTTAGTCAAACAGTGTCTGCGAAAGTGTCATATCTAAAATCAGTACTTATCTAAGAGGAAGTTATTATTGCAGAGGGCATCCCGGGGTGGTTGACTGAATGGGGAGCTGGTAATCTTCTCACCTATATATGTTGTTTTACTATTCTTTTTTTGTTAATATATTTTTTATCTAATTATTTACCGGTATATTTATCTAACCCCTTACATAGCTATGATCTAAACAATAACCAATAAACAGAGAGAAACTATACCCCGATATATGCAAATATCTCAGAAACTTTCGTAACATTTGCGTAACAATTGCATTACTCAGAGATGCTTCCTGATCTTCCGCTGTGTATGAATTACGGCGTACATTAATGTTATATTGAACTGTTATTTATGTATTGCTACATATTTTTACAAAACACAATTTGTAGACAAAAACAAACGGGAAAATGTATTATATGCACGTTCGTAATAATGTAAACGTCACGGGATATCTGCTGTCGTACATATATATATATATATATATATATATATATATATATATATATATATGTATATATATATATATATATATATATATACACTAGCAAAAGTACCCGTCGTCCACTTGCTTCAAACACAGCCTACAGAAAATTGACTCTGATTTATGAAAGTGTGATAGGTTATGAAAAGGAAGGGTTGTAAAGAGATAGCTTCGAATTTGGGAGTATTAAACCAAAGCAAAATATGGTGAAATTAAAAATAAAATAGATAAACCTCATAATTTATTACACCACATCTGTTCACACTGAAACACTTATCACAATATTCTGTGGATCTATATTTAAAAAAAAAAACTTGTTAAACTTTGTGATATATTTCCATTCTATGGAGGTCAGGCGCGAACGAACACCGCATAATTTTATTATACCATATTTCTTCAAACTGAAACATAATTATCAAAGTATACTTAAACAGATAGATATGAAAAAGTCTTTATTAAAGTGTGTGCCTATAATTTTATTATACCATCCTTATGTAAGTTAAAACATACTTATCAAAATATTCTTATGTACATTTATATCAAAAACACTTGTAAACGTTTTTTTTTTTAAGTTTTTTTTTTTTTTTATTTCCATACTTTATGGACCAGACACGAACGCAGACCCCACAATTTTAATGAATCATCATTATGCCAGATCTAACATACTAATTCCTGTGCCCCGATACATCTTCTATCATTATATGTGATTAATTTTCTATAATAGTCAACCATATAGGAGCCTATTCGTGACCAGGTATTAATTTGCTCTCCCACAGAGCACATTAGGCACAAGGCCGATTTTTAATGTGAGGAGTGAAGGGGAAATGCGGACCACCTCCATGGGAGTAGGGGAGCTGGATAGTGACAATTGGTATGAAGGGCTGCCTCTACATTTACCAAGGTCTTATATGTGGGATTACCCCCACATATGGTCTTTGCTTGCAGTATCTGTCGAAACAGATACTACACTTTGATCTTGACCCGAAGGCCACGGATGTGGCCTAGTCGGGACGACACACACACAGACGTTCAGATTTATATGTATATATATATATATATATATATATATATATATATATATAGGAAATTTATTACTGTGAGTCCAGAATGAGTTTACAAATTGTTTCAACTAGAGGAAAATCCTCAAAGAGAGGAAAAATCCAACTAGCATCATCAGAATTCATAGATGGACTAAGTTATAAAGTCAAATAAAAATGGAAAGATCGTAGATAAAGGGGAGTTAGAAAAGAAGGGGGAGTGGTGGGGAGAGGACGTTGGAGTTTAAAGTAGTAGGAGTGTATTAAAAAGAGAGGGGTTTATAATTAAATATTAATTATGTGTAAATTCTTATATACGTGTTTTTTAACGGTTTAAACTTAAAAGACGCTACTTTTGTTGATAACGGCATAAGTAACAGTTAATTTAAAGGATCACCATGGCAACAGGTTGGAGAGTTAAAGTTAGTGAAGGAACGGGTTGAAAATGGGGTTTAAAGTAATTTAGCCGGGCGGGGAGAGATTGAAAGATATTTATTGTTTATAAAATGGAAAGAAAAAGAAAAGGAAAATATAGTTAATGAATTATACTTTACAGGTTTATTTTAATAGTGTAATGATATATATAATTAAATATAATAAATAAATTAGCCGGGCAGGTAGAAATAATACCTGCAATCTTTTGGGATTCCTTGATTTAAACTACAGCAACACTCCTGGGAAGGGGCATACCAATTTTCGTTAATTTTTGTCCAGAGTTCTTCCAACTTTGAAATTTTATCATTGCGTAGCTGTTGCTTGATGTAATGCCATGCGTTTTCGATAAGAAAGAGGTCTGGAGATTGTGCAGGCTAATCACAGCACGGAATATCATGCTCTTCCAGGAATCTCTTGACATTGCCAGCTGTGTTGATGGGAGCATTGTCCTGCATGAAGATAGGATTCGCATCCAAATTCCGACCATCGCAGAGTAAAAAATGCTTAGTCAACATATTAGTGTACTTGGTCGAATTAATTCGACCTTGCAAGCGAACTATAAGCCCTGGACCATTGGTACTAATAATGCTCCACACCCAAACTAAACGTCCATCACCTTGCAGCGTTGAAACAGAGAACCAAGATTAAATTCTTCGCCTTTCCTCCGACGGACGTACTGCCTACAACCATGGCCTAGCCTATTAAACACTTTTTACCAAAGTCGTCATCTTTATTGCATCTGACGAAGTCCAGACCCCCCCGCTTCGGCGGCACGGGGGACAAGATCAAAGTGTAGTATCTCTTCCGGCAGATACTGCAAGCAAAGACCTTGGTCAATGTAGGGGCAACCCTTCATACCAATTGTCACTATCCAGCTCCCCTACTCCCCGGGGAGCTGGTCCCCATTTCCCCTTCACTCCTCACTTTAAAAATCGGCCTTGTGCCTAATTTGCTCGGTGGGGGAGCAAATAAATACCATCTGACGAACTCCAGACCCCCCCGCTTCGGCGGCACGAGGGACAAGATCAAAGTGTAGTATCTGTTCCGGCAGATACTGCAAGCTATGACTAGCTATGACTAGCTATGACTAGCAAAGACCAGATGTGGGGGCAACCCC